>NC_091122.1:158559454-158866954 GCF_040183065.1 Periplaneta americana | reverse complement strand
TTTTTACACGATTTCCATAATGCATTGAAATTTTTATACGGCAAGAGATCAAAAGGATTCTACAGAGAGAAAACAGTTTGCAATAAAGGCAAGGCATTCCAGTGAAAGGTACAGCATAGCCTACACCAGGTGATATAAACACTGGAAAACTTGGACAACAAGAAACTGCACGCTTGTATTCCACCCCAAGACAAACACTAGTGAATAAATTGAAACATAAATACAGAAATAATTTTGGGAGACCAAATATCTTTTCACCGAGAATGTTGGTAGGGAAGTAGTGGGTACAGTGAGACACAATATACAGGGTGTTTCAAAAATACGGGGCATAATTTCAGGTATGTATTTCCCACATGTAGACAATCAAAATAGTTCATTACAACATGTGTCCGGAAATGCTTCATTTCCGAGTTATGGCCTTCACAACATTGAAATTCACCGGAACGTTTTTCTTTCCGCAGGTCGTTGTCATTACAGAAGATGTTCAAAATGTCCACCTCCTGCTTGAATACAGACCTCACATCGATGTCTCATTGACCTGCGAACACGATCCCAAACTCCAGGAGTATTGCGTATGTCCTCAGAACATGCCACAATTCGATTCCGAAGGGATTCCAAATCAGGCACCGGAGACGAATAAACCAATGATTTTAAATGGCCCCACAAGTAGAAATCGAGAGGGTTCAGATCAGGTGAGCGTGGAGGCCAAGCAATTGGGCCACCTCTACCTATCCATCGATCAGGAAACCTTCGATCCAAGTACCGGCGAGCCGTACGACTGAAGTGTGCAGGAGCGCCATCATGCAAGAAGTGAATGTGTTGACGATTGATCAGTGGAGTGTCTTTTAAAACATGAGGTATGGTTCCGGTGAATTTCAATGTTGTGAAGGCCATAACTCGGAAATAAAGCATTTCCGGACATATGTTGTAATGAACTATTTTGATTGTCTACATGTGGGAAATACATACCTGAAATTATGCCCCGTATTTTTGAAACACCCTATATTAAGACATACGTATGCAATTGGCAATTCAAGTATTTTTTAAATCAAGTGCAATAGAAATAGACATTAAAACATGGAGTATAATAATGCATAAACAAAAATGTTAATAGATAAAGGACATAATATACAATACGTGTTTGTAAAAAAAATGCAAATGTCTCACTGTTCCCATTCAGGAGGGTACAGTGAGACACTACAGTGTCTATTAACGGACATTGAAATAATTTACATTTATTTCGAAAGAAAGGAAAACTTGCTGTCTCTTTATCTTGACATGTTCTGTAGGCTTATTTAGAATCATTTTGATGTCTGACTTCGAAACCATTGAAACATCTGGAACATTTGGAAAAGTGAATTTTTCATGACATTTCAAACTTTTGCGAAAAAATGAAATTAATTTTTGGTGACAACAAAGCTTATAATTAGACTTCGTTGGTTTGCCACACGCAGCATGGAATCAGGTTGCCGATGTACGGTAGTATAGAAGAGGTGAGCGACTTCCCGGTCTCGTAGTACAAGCAGTTCATGTTAAGAGTTGTGACCGGTCCAAATAGATAGAGCAGCTGCAGCTAATGCATACCTATGTAAGCACTTGTTTTTGCATTACTGTGGTTGGAATAGTCAAAGCCTAACATTTGTTCAGTGCAGACAAGAATTCAATCAAACATACTACAATCAGAGTGTTGCTGTTCCAAACAATTGCTCCTGGAATATTCTTACCCCCGCCCCAGTCTTGAACCGTTGGAAAACGAGGTTGGATGCTATTAATTATTATTCAAAATATTACGGCAAAATAAAGGAGGTAATTGATGCATTGGATAGCACAGACAGTTCCGCTGTTGCAGCTGTAAAATCATTGCCTTCTGATTAGCTATTGGAAGATATTCTGTTCATTGATTCTAATTTTAAAAGTCGTGTCCAAAAGCATCACCCTGTTAGAATCGTCTAAACTACAACTCTCAGAAGCCCTTAATATAGCTATTCAAAATAACAATTCACTAATTTCAGAAAAATTGAAATTTAAGTTGAGAAACATTATTGCTAAAAACTGCCTATTCACAACTTCGTATTATAAATGATGTATTATCAGGTCACGACAAGACGTCTGAAGTTGGTGTACTAAAAGTAGCGACTCTTCGTTCTTCAAATATGCACCTATTACATCGTGTGTTGTTGAACGTACGTTTTCCCAATATAAAAACTGTTTAAGTGACCATCGGAGGAGGTTCACTTTGCAGTCGCTCAAAATGTACGTAACTCTTTACTGCAATGGACATATTCAAGGATGATGTGAGTATATTGCATTAAATTTTAAGAGTTAATATATCTCACTACAAAATAATTGTGTATTTACATGTTTAGACGTTTCCTACTTCAATGATCATTCATTATATTTCTTGAATGCAGGATACAGGTTTTATTGTAACCGCAGTATACTGCTCAGTGTTTACATCAGAGTCATACTCCATCCGTTGCACGACCCCTTCTCATACAGTCTATACCGCGTACGTAGTAAACCTTACGATTCTCGTGGTAATTCCACGAAGTATACTTATAATTATAAGAATTTAATGTAATTCTTTATTATTTTTTAACATTTTCTTAAATTTTGTGAATAATTCTTTATTTATGAAATCATTAAAATGTAATGTATCCATTATTTTAAGCTATAGTTCCTAAATTAGTTACTAGTATGTTCATTTTTAATGTTAGTTACTGGTAAATGTAATATAATTACAGTTTGTTTTTGGAAATCATTGGTACATGGGAACAGTGAGACGTCTCAGTGTACCCTTCAATGGCATGTCTCACTGTTCCCTTTACGCATAGTTCATTTAAAAATGACGCCATCACTTCAAAATTAAAACAAGAAAGACGAAACTTTGCCAAACACAATCTCAAATATCATAGCATTAGGTAACAAAACATTCATATTTATATCTCATTTGTACAGGGACATCATTTTATTTTTACTTCAATTTTTATTGTACCTGAGTTTTTGAATGTACTTCACTCCCACCCCTTCTACTAGCAAACTTCCACCCCGTCCAAGGCCACATACGCAGTCAGCGTCGTACGGTCATAGTACAGTATACAGCACTGAGTGAGCGAGTACAGTACGTTCCCGAAATATGGTCGGATTTTTCAGTGAAGAGAGAGAATTCATTTATTGAATCATAGGTATTTTCGCACAGGTACTGTTACGTCCTTTGGTTACGTCACATCCCGGTTTCCCCCACACATTTCTGCTGGCCCCTCTGTAAAGGCTAGTGACAACGTAATATTATACGAAATTTTTAAAATAATTTTAATAAAAGGGCCTTGTTAAGTAACTGTCATATGATTTTCCCACTTTATACCACCCTGCGACATAATCACTTAGACGGATAACAGAGAGAATGTCTGAGTAAATTTTTCTGTGCGGATCGGGCAGAAGTGAAGATTGAATTTACAGTATGTTAGGTACACTGTTATAGAGTAGGTAGAGAACTATTTAAACATGAGCAGGATTATGGCTCCCCATGTCGCCTGATTTGAGTGCTTTACAGTATTTCTTTTGGGGTTATTGTAAAACAGTTGTGTTTGCTAAACATCCTACAACAACAGAAAAATTAAAAAATTACATTCAAGAAACAATCAATACATTCAATTTCCGAAGATATGCATAAAAACGTCTTTGATAATATGTACAAAAGAATTGAAGCCTATATCGAAATGAACGTCCACCATTTTCAGATTTTGATTATTTTTCAATTTAAATGCACTCTCCATATTGTATGCTAATGTGCTGGACACAGTATACTATACATTGCATAATGAATACGTTCGCCTGGATAGTTCAGTTAGTAAAAAACACGTATTGTTAATATTGTACTATTTTTGAGTAAATAAAAATCGAACGAAAATTTAAAAATCAAAATCGTAATATTTCCTAATTTAAGTAGGCCTAAATGGATGCACTACTTTTCTTCCTTCCTATACCTAGTAAAGTGATTTGTTTTCATATTACGCTAGTATCATCAAACTCCGGTCGTGGAAGGAGTAACAAACAGTTTTTCCGCCGATCCTCAACCTTTAATTCAAAGGTATAGCCAGGTTAATATTACAAATGCTAGTAAAAATAAAATGATGTCCCTGTATATCCAATATAACCTTCATTAAACACAAGCCAAAATTTTACTTCTAGAGTGAAAAATTACGAATTATTTTTTCATCACTCACCTTTATAACTAGAATCAAATCGAGAATGAAAATACTGTTACTTTACTCATGCAACATACAACACCACTCTGACCAACATCTCAACATAAAAATTTACTATGTAATAAAAAATGTCTCACTGTTCTCCCTGTCTTACTGTACCCACTTCCCCCCTACTCTGTGCTGTGATGACTTTGTAACAGCCTCATACTGCTTCCTGGTAGGCCCACAGTCAATGGCATTGAACTACATGATCCCATCTCCAGATACAAAGTCGGTTGTAAGGTCATGGACGGAAGGCACTGGATGTTGTCTGATAAGCAAAGCTCGGAACTTGGGGACTTGTGTGTCGTGTGCATGAGTAAGGTTACAGGTACAACGTACACAAAGCTCACCCTGCAAGTGCTCAGGGACAGTCGTGTGTACTAAGAACGGGGTCACATCGAATGACAGGAAGACGGACGAGGAAACTGTGTCGTGTCGAAGCCAATGACATTCAGAGAATTAATTAGAGGTAAACGGTCTGTTTGAAAATAAGAAAATACGTATTATTCGAATGGGTATTGTATACGTTTGAAAATATATTTCTTAAAATTTAGGTACAGAATTTCGTGGAGGAATTCTGAGGAGATATATTATTTTCTTCGAATGGAGAGTTTATATTTTGTAACTTGTGTCAAACACAAACTAGAGACTGGAAACGGGTATTCATTGAAATACATTACAGTCCCTTAAATCGGTGGAAAATTTGTCCATAGCCATGGATCAAGTCGTAGTGGAACCTTCCCTAGTAGTGACATAGAAATTGAAAACTATTTTCGAGACAAATTTAGGATACTTATCTTTCTCAGATACGAGATCAGCTAGCAACTACTGAAAATCGAACAGGAAACAGTGACAGTGAAAACATTCAATACTTTATTTCGGCCTAAGACTTTATAATACAATTACAAACCATTTTCCAAATTTGAAATTTTTTAAAATTAAAGCTTTTAAAAATAAATTTGTAAAATTATCCACGATATAATATAACTTAATATTAACAAATGCATTTTGTTTTACCTTTTATTTCTGTCTACTATATTCTTGTTTTTATTGAATATCACTGCCTTCTGTCGGATTGTCAATTTATATTAAATGTGTATTTTTCTCTCTTTTTCTCTTTCTTCTTTATTCTTGCTCTTGTGTTGTATTTATTGGTTTGAATTAAGTTACTTACTGTATTTAGTAAAGTGTCCTTGTAAATTTTATGTTATACAGAGTGCGTCAGAAAGAACGGATGGATTTCACATGGCAAGAAAATTGTAAAGATTCATCAAATCAAAAATTTATTGTTATCAACATATTCACCAATACATGCAGTTTATTTATAGAAAACAACATTATCCATATGATGTCCTTGGCTTTCAATACAGGCATCGAGGCGTTTTCTGATGTTCGCCATCACTTTCACAGTCATAGCTGGTGCAATTGCCACGATTTCTTCAAGAATCGCTGTCTTCAGTTCGTCCAGTGTATGTGATCGATGTTTACAAACGTACGCCTTCAAATGGTCCCAAAGAAAGAAGTCGCAGGGCGCGAGATCTTACCGTAGCCTCGGACAATCTCAGTGCAATAGAATTTCGTCCAGGTGATTTCTTCTTTAATGTTGAACCTGTGATACGAAATGAAGCCACCCACCGCAAAATTGTATTCCGAGTTGGAATCCTAGCGTGACGTCCGATGTCGAAATGAGTCCTGAGTGGCGATCACAGACTCTTCATTTTTCAAAAATGTCTCTACGATGAAAGCACGTTGTACACCAGACCAACACCATATTCTCAACTGAAACTGCATTCTATGGCTGACCCAACAGTCGTGGTCCCCCTCACTATATCTCTCTCCTCGTTGCGTATCGATAGTTTGAAATCCATCCGTTCTTTCTGACGCACCCTTTATTATTGACTAAGACAACACCGTACACGAGCCTGGCTCTTACGGTAGTGGATAGAAACATTTTTGTTTTATAAATGTAATTTGTATTCAGTAGGTAGCTAGTTAAAATAAATAAAATAAAAAAATAATTTTGCTCCCGTCACTTCATGTGACGTGGAAATAAGTTTCTTTCGTTTCAAATCATGTTTAACTAACAGACGAAGAAGGTATGGGTTCGAAAAATATTCGAATGTATGTAGTCATACACTGCAATAAAATATACAGGGCAGAACTGTAAATTTGATATATTTTGCATGTTTATATATATATATATATATATATGCTATAAAATTACTTGTTTCAATCTACCATAATATTACGAGTATCATTATGTTGTTCCAGCCAGGAACCACTTTTATAGCAGACCTTACAGTACCTCTGTGCTGGAAGCGGGAGTTTGTTGACATTGAAGTCCGGTCGCTTAGCCACGTTCAAAGACACAAGTCCCCAAGTTCCGAGCTTTGCTGATAAGTTTGAAGTAATAACGAAAGTTAATAAGTTTTTAAATAGAAGAGATACGTATGAACTGATTATGTTAAGACTGTGAAGAATTTGATTAGCAAATTAAAAATAACTTATATCGAACGTATACGTAAGTAATAAACACATAACAATTGTATTCATATTTTCTGTTCTAGTGCTAATATGTTTCTTGTTACAGTAAATGTTCTACGTTTTCAATAAACTTTTTTATGACATCATCTGAAATAAAATGTTACGTATTTTCTTATTATATGGTAAAAAGTTACCTTGAATTTGAAGGGGACTATAGAGAATTGAATTTAATAGCAAAACACATCATGTGATACAAAGTTTCTTCAATTAGCCATGTAACTTTGTACCGCCATTAAATGTAAAATTAGTCTACACCTGTGGAGTAACGGTTAGCGCATCTAGCCGCGAAACCAGGTGCCCCGGGTTCGATTCCCGGTCGGGGAAAGTTACCTGGTTGAGGCTTTTTCCGGGGTTTTCCCTCAACCCAATATGAGCAAATGCTGGGTAACTTTCGGTGTTGGACCCCGGATTCATTTCATCGGCATTATCACCTTCATCTCATTCAGACGCTAAATAACCTGAGATGTTGATAATTCGTCGTAAAATAACCTACTAAAATAAATAAATGAATAAATAAATACATAAATGACAAATTTAACCTATTTAAAATATGATTTTTTATGTTTATTATGTCTTAACCCAGAAAATAAGTAGTTTCCTTCAATAATTTACTTTTAAACATCAATTTCAATAGACACTATTTTAGGCAATTATAAAAATATGATAGAAGTGGTACTGTACAAAGTTATCCCAAACGATTGTATTGTTGGTATGCGTACAACGGTTTGAGAACCCCTGTCCAGACCGCAGGAATTACGTACTTACTCAAGTTTTTTGAAGATAATAGGCGAAAGTATCATGTTGGATGTCGCCACAATGTCTAGATCCGTAATCGAGGTAAACTTGGTATCTATCGATGTTCTGACCTTCTCTGAAGGTCGCGTAGGAAGTGGAAAAGTGTGTCCCATTCAACACAGTGCGCGTAGTTGTCCTGAACACCTCGACCGACTCGGATACTACGCTAACCTGTTCCTAGTTCTTCCGTCAGAGAGAGAGGTGAGTGTGCCTGAATTCTGTGTGTATCGTGTAGTCTTATTGAAATAGATTTTGATGTTGTATGATTTATTGTACAGATTGCCCGTTTTTGTAGAAACAACATTTCCGATAATACGAATGTTAAATGCTGTGATATTAGCAGCAGAAATGCGTTTATAATCCTTATACTTGTGATTTTGAATAATTTAATGTTTTTGCCATTTTGTGTAATTCGATGTTTTTGCCATTTGTGTATACTTTAATGCTTTTGCCATTTTGTATAATTTAATGTTTTTGCCATTTTGAATAATTTAATGCTTTTGCCGTTTTGAATAATTTAATGTTTTTATCATTTTGTATAATTTAATGTTTTTGCCATTTTGTATAATTTAATGTTTTTGCCATTTTCTCTAATTTAATGTTCTTGCCATTTTGAATAATTCAATGTTTTTGCCGTTTTTTGAATAATTTAATGTTTTTATCATTTTGTACAATTTAATGTTTTTGCCATTTTGAAGCCGCGAAATCAGGTGGCCCGGGTTCGACTCCCGGACGGGGCAAGTTACCTAGTTGAGGTTTTTTCCGGTGTTTTCCCTCAACCCAATACGAGCAAACGCTGGGTAACTTTCGGTGCTGGACCCCGGACGCATTTCACCGGCATTATCACCTTCATTTCATTCAGACGCTAAATAACCTAGATGTTGATACAGCGTCGTAAAATAACTCAATAAAATAAAAAAAAATAAAAGCCATTTTGAATAATATAATGCTCCTCTTATTTTGTATAATTTATTGTTTTTGCCGTTTTGAATAATTCAATGTTTTTGCCATTTTGTATAATTTAATGTTTTTACCATTTTGAATAATTTAACGTTTTTGCCATTTTGAATAATTAAATATTTTTGCCATTTTGGATAATTCAATGTTTTTGCCATTTTGAATAATTCAATGTTTTTGCCATTTTGAATAATTTAATGTTTTTGCCATTTTGAATAATTTAATGTTTTTGCCAGTTTGTATAATTTAATGCTTTTGCCAGTTTGATTAATTTAATGATTTTGCAATTTTGAATAATTTAATGGGCCCTCACTTTGAGAGAGGAATATAGATTAAGGGTGTTTGAGAATAAGGTTCTTAGATAAATATTTGGGGCTAAGAGGGATGAAGTTACAGGAGAATGGAGAAAGTTACACAACGCAGAACTGCACGCATTGTATTCTTCACCTGACGTAATTAGGAATATTAAATCCAGACGTTTGAGATGGGCAGGGCATGTAGCACGTATGGGCGAATCCAGAAATGCATATAGAGTGTTAGTTGGGAGACCGGAGGGAAAAAGACCTTTGGGGAGACCGAGACGTAGATGGGAGGATAATATTAAAATGGATTTGAGAGAGGTGGGATATGATGATAGAGAGTGGATTAATCTTGCTCAGAATAGGGACCGAGAGCGGGCTTATGAGAGGGCGGCAATGAACCTCCGGGTTCCTTAAAAGTATTTGCAAGTAAGTAAGAGTAATTTAATGTTTTCTCCATTTTGTATAATTGAATTTTTTTGCCATTTTATATAATTTAATGTTTTTGCCATTTTTAAATAGTTTAACGTTTTTGACATTTTGTGTAATATGATGTTTTTCTCGTGAGTACGGTTTTGATGTTGCGCTTTTTAATTTTTTTCTACTTAAACTTGTGTGTCCAGTTGATAAGTTGAAGCTGTTACACATTGAGAGACACATTCTAACAAAATGTTAACTCATTGATGAATGACAAATAAAGGAATTCAAGTAAAATTTTCTGAAACGAAACTATACGAGTATAGTATGTCGGTGTAGCATTCGTGCAATCTGAGTTTTCCCCCCTAGTCCAAGGATGGAGAATTTACGATCCGTGATTATATCCGATCCATAATATATTTTGTGATTTTCCTACAGGTAAAGGCTATTAATCCTACTGTTCATAATTAAAAACAAGAAAAAACGTATAAACAGATATATTGATTTTATATTGACTCTTACACTCTTACTACGTCATACTACTTTTGACCAATAAAACGGTACGAAAGGACGTCTTTCAACCAATCATGGCTGCTTATCGCACAATTTTATCGCGTCCCTAGCATTTGTTTCTTTGTTTGCCAACATTTGAAACTGCGCTGGTCTGGATGTCAAAAAAAAAAAAAATATATATATATATATATATATATATATATATAATTACAAACCACTCCAGTCGATGCACAGCAGTTTCAAATATGACATTCAAGAACAAGAATTAATAAAAATCACTTGTCATAACTATGCATCTTCTGAAATCCGATTTACAAATAAATGAAGAGCACCATTCCTGAATAAGTTGAATACACCATGTAGGCCTAAATCAACGAGTTCCACTTCTATTACGCACACGTCCAATATAACATCAATTGAACCACCAACCACATTCAAATTTGAAAATTGTACATTCAATAATTATTCCTTTTAAAATTATTCATTCGGAAATCCTGAATAAGTTGAATACACCATGTAGGCCTAAATCAGCGAGTTCCACTTCTATTACGCACACGTCCAATATAACATCAATTGAACCACCAATCACATTCAAATTTGAAAATTGTACATTCAGTAATTATTCCTTTTAAAATTATTCATATTTATTTTTTATGTCGTCGTCGTTAATTAAAACTTTTCTAACACTTGTGTATATTAGTTAGGTTATGTTATAGCTTCTGCTATATGATATTATGGATAGTCACGTATCAGAGATTGTTTAATATTAAGATTTATTGAAAATCATCTGTCAAGTGACGTTGATTACTGGGATTCGGATAATTGAAGTGGAATGTTGCATTTTAATAAAAATGAAACTGAATCAACAAAGCCTTCTTGACTAGTAACATTGCCATCGTGTATAATAGATCGAGAACTTCTCGACGAGAAGGCATTGCTCACTACTGCCATCTAGCATGCATCTAGCGTAATATTTGTAATGTTGAGATGGTACAATAATACATTTGAAGACAGTTGTATTTTCGTAAGTGAGTTAATATTTTATTGTATTGGAGTACTTCGTTACTTCTAATCTTTATATACTTTCTTCTAATCGTGTAATAGTCAATTAAATCCCACTCGAGTTTTGATTTTCTCTAGATAAATCAAAACGTCTAGTGAGATTACTGTTGAAAATATGCTTTCACCGCTATATATGTTTACTTATTATTAGTCCGCGGGAGAGCGGGTCCTAATACGGCGATTGTAGTTGACTATGTAGACGGGTATAGAGTATGACGTAAATCTCTCTCGCCTTTCGCCGTACTGTTCCGTGCATCGAACCCGAAACATTCAGAGAGTGTTTAGCTGTCATACTGAAGAGTTGCTGTGTGAAATGACACACATTACAATGCCTAAAACAACTCGTACGAAGTGCAATACTAAATAATTTAGTGGAACAATTCGGACGCGATATATTTAGGCTATTATAGAAGGAGAAAGTGTTGTATGTGTCACGTGTAATTTCAGATTATTACGAACTAAGAAGTACTGTTTTGAAAGACACTGTGATAGTAAAGCACACAAGGAAAATGTTGAACGCAATTCAAACAAGAACCAATCGAGTTCAAATAGTCTGTCATAATTCAATATATAGACTTATGTGACATGTTGGTACACACAAACAATCCATTTAGAACTTCAGACAATCCACACTTTAGATCATTTCTGGAAAAATACACAAATCAACATTTCCAGGAGAAGCAACAATACGTAAAGAATATTTACCAATTTTGTACCAGAATACGATTGCCAAAATTGGAGAAAGCGTAAACGATCAGAAAATATATCAGTTTCAGTTGATGAGTCTACAGACGTCAGTGGTAGATATGTGGCAAATGTGGTGGTCGGTATCAGTGGCGGCTCGTGAACTTGTGAATTGGGAGAGCTGTAGTAGATTTTGGTACATACAAATTTCACTTCTTGATACCATTACTAATAAGTATAGGACAAAAATAAATGCACTACATATCGAAAAACCAAAACTTTCTCACTTAGTTGGGAGATGTCTGTGGCATCATTTTCTAATCGCTAAAAAAAACTAATACCATCGATTTCAGTCTGAATTTCTGATCGGCAGACACTCAACTTGCAATCTACCAGTTCATTCTGAATTGTTTTAGAATTACCTTTAAACAATGGCATGTTCCAAATGATTTTTGAGAGGCTCGTTTAGATTACTCACGAATTGTAGCAACCCACGAAATACACCTGAGTCCTTCGAATCGTTTTTCCATCATGTTCATATTGGCTACAAAATTTGATACAATCAATATTTTTAAAAATAATTTCACGATTTTTTCTCACTTCTTGATTACAGTATGTTTGAGAATGTTTGTTCTGTTCGTTTCATTTAATTGCGCAGCAATATTAGATTTGCCTAACATAGCCAATGAAACAGTATTTTTCAGGTGAGATTGCGAAGATTCGTGCTTTTTTAATTTTTAGGGGCAAATGTCCTAAATCTGTCACACCACTCCTTGTCTATGCAGTATCACCACCGAAGAGGAGGCAACCACAAATGCTCAGCGTAAATTTCATTGTTATACTTCCTTACATATATGCACTATTTCGGCTGGATGAAGCTTGAGTAAGATTTAAGTCGGGTAACGAACGACATTTTAATTTCACTTCATTACATCAATTTTCTCCGCAAGGGAAAGTTGAGAAAAATAAAATTAATATTTGTAATTCACACACACACTCATGCTTGCACATTTGCACTGGTTAAGTTAAGGTACTAAAACGTCACACCAAAGCAACACTCAGACATACTGATGGTCAACAATTTTCTAAAACTAGAAAAGAAGTCTCTTTCGTATTTTACGTGCTATATTAAAAGGATTATACTCGTGCAATCATTTTGAGTTAAAGCAAATATTAGGTTCTGCTGGTGACTGGATATATACGTAATACTAAGACAAAAGAGAATATTAATTTCGTTATATTAACTCGATAAGATTCTACAACAATAAGTATGTGAAGAGAAAATAAAAATGTTGTCATTAAGTTTCAAGGGAATAGAGAATCCATTTGACGTAGCATTATAATAACGGTGTGGGAGAGGAGGAAAGATCTTCCCTTGTCGCCTGGCTCTGCAAGCCACTGCAGGGAAATATGGGTTTTAAACAGCGGCAGTTTACCTCTGCTTCCCTTCACCTCTCTACCCCCTGACCTAGCAAGACACACTCTCTAGGATCTGTCCCACCCTGCAGATCCCAGGACGACTTTGAATGCAGTGTCAATTCCAGTACAGTCGACGCGCGAAAAGATAATGCAAAAGATAATAGTACAGTACATACATGTATTCCCGGCCAGATGAAATATAAAGAAATTTACCAATAAAAGCTGTAACAATTCTTCTACAAATTAAAATAAATATTATTTTTATTTTCCTGTCAAAGCAGGGAGTGCTGCAGCTCCGCAGCTCTTATGGACGAGCCGCCCCTGGTCGGTATACTTTCCGAGAACTGTGTAGGAAAAAAATTTGTGCTAACTTCAGAGAAACTGGAAAAAGGTAAACCATGCAACTATTGTCCAAGTTTTTTATAAGGCTGTGCGCCTTTTATGGTCGGAAAGGATTAAATATAATAATTTACTTCTTTTTTGTCACTGATGCAGCTCCATATATTATTAAGGCAGCAAAACAGCTTAAAGAGCGGTATTCCAACATGGTGCATTTAATTTGTCTGGCGCACGGACTGCAAAATTACGTCGAGATCGCATCAATTACATAAGTACGAAATGTATGATTATTGTATGTATGCAATTCATATACTCAGGACTGTACGTCTGAAGCACGCACAGTGAGTTGCTTACCTGAGAGTTCAGTACACTCGCCACGAACGCTCCAGTCTTACTTAACTTGACGGTAAAAGGCCCGCACTCCCGCGGTTTACTTATTATTAGACTTCGTTGAATTGCCACACGCAGCATGCAATCAGGTTGCCGATGTACGGTAGTATAGAAGAGGTGAGCGACCGCCCGGTCTCGTAGTATAAGCAGTTCATGTTAAGAGATGTGACCGGTCCAAATATATAGAGCAGCTACAGCTAATGTATACCTATGTAAGCACTTGTTTTTGCATTACTGTGGTTGGAATAGTCAAAGCTTAACATTTTTTCAGTGCAGACAAGAATTCAAACATACTACAATGAGAGTGTTGCTGTTCCAAACAATTGCCCCTGGAACACCCTTACCCCCGCAGCCAGTACATCTCTCAGAAGCCCTTAATATAGTGTATAAAGTATCACAAACCATTATCCAAAATAACAATTCACTAATTTCAGAAAAAGTGAAATGTAAATTGAGAAACATTATTGCTGAAAATTCTGCATATTTACAAATTCGTATTATAAATGATGTACTATAGGTCACGACAAGATGTCTGGAGTGGTGTACTAAAAAGCAGTGACTTTCCGTTCTTCAAATATGCACCTATTATATCGTGTGATGTTGAACGTACATTTTCCCAATATAAAAACTGTTTGAGAGACCATCGGAGGAGGTTCACTTTGCAGTCGCTCAAATGTACGTAACTCTTCACTGCAATGCACATATTCAAGGATGATGTGAGTATATTAAATTAAATTTTAAGAGTTAATATATCTCACTACAAAATAATTGTGTATTTACATGTTTAGACATTTCCTACTTCAGTGATCATTCATTATATTTCTTGACTGCAGGATACAGGTTTTATTGTAACCGCAGTATACTGCTCAGTGTTTACATCAGAGGCATACTCCATCCGATGCACGTTCCCTTCTCATACAGTCTATACCGCGTGCGTAGTAAGCCTTGCGATTCTCGTGGCAATTCCACGAAGTCTACTTATTATAAACTATCGCATACCGATAATTGCTTCAAATTGAATGGAATTTCATGAGAGGGGTACTATTACCCAGTTCTGCGACCTTCAAGATCTATTGCGACTAATCCTCAAGCTAGGCCCACTCCCAAACAACACCGGCTGACTACACTACGATTCGCTGCGTACCCAGATTTCGAGCATGCAACTCCATCGTCCCTAGGCCAGATCCCTCCGCGCGTCGCCATCCGGCTTTCGGGGAATGCTATGGAATGATGACGAAATGGAGAAATGTTGACGGAATGTAGATGCATAATACGGGGAAACGGGACAACCCCGAGAAAACCCCAACTGCGACCTTGTCCGCCTGAAGAAACTAAAATTTCTCCTCCCATTGCGAATGGAAACTTTTTTCTTCACAATCGACATGGAAATAACACGACTTCGATACAGACATTGCTCTGTGAGGTAGTGAACAAATTTGTGGAAACTGGTGCAGTTACCGATGAGAAGCGATCGGGTAGACCGAAATTATGATATTTGTTAGTAGATCTACCCGTGAGGAACTGAAACAGTCTGTATCGGATGCCATTGGAAACATTCCTAAGAACACACTTACTAACGCCGTTTATAACATAGAAGAACGATTATTTCTTATACAGGGACATCATTTTATTTTTACTTCAATTTTTATTGTACCTCAGTTTTTGAATGTACTTCACTTCCACTCCTTCTACTAATGAAGTTCAACCGTCCTCCACACAGATCCAAGACAGCATATACAGACATAGTAGCTTACGGTCATATAACAGTACGTTCCAAAAATATATTCACGTTTTCCAGTGACGAAAGAGCTTTCAATATTGAATCATTTTCGCACAGGTACTGTCGTCCATTTGCCTACGTCGTATCCCGGTTTCCCCCACCAGCTTTTATTCGCCAGCCAGTGGCTGGGCTGTCTTAGCTCTTTTCTGAGAACATTAATTTCTGTTAGGAACTGGACGTCTACGTAATATTATACAACTGTTTAAAATAACTTAAATAAAAGGGTCTCGTTAAGTAATTAACTTTCACGTGATTTCCTCCCTTTCTACGACCCTACGACATAACCACTTGGACGGACAGTAGATAGTATGTCTGAGTAATTTTATCTTTTCTTATCGGGCAGAAGTGAATATTGAATTTACAGTACGTAAGGTACTCTTTTATAGAGTAGGTACAGAATTATTTCAACATGAGTTACTAGTACGAAGAACGAAACTGGTAATTGGGATTAGGTACAATAGTCTGTAGTGCGATAATATGCACATTAGAACTGAAGCCTGTATCGAAATGAACGGCCACCATTTTCAAAAATGTGTTTAAATATCCATATTACTATTATTTTTCAATTTAACTTTGTCCTTTATATTGTATGCTAATGTGCTGTAGACAGTATAATATACACTGCATAATGAATACGTCCACATGGACAGCTCAGTTCGTGAGTAAAAACACTTATTCTTAATACAGTACTGTATTTTGATTAAACAAAAACCTAATGAAAATTATCAAACTCAAAAGCGCAATATTTCCAAGTTTACGTAAATGGATGAACTACTTTTCTTCCCTCCTATACCTAGTAAAGTGATTTGTTTGTAGCCTATATTACGCCAGTATCATCGAACTCCAGTCGTGGAAGGGGGTAGCAAACGGTGTTTTTTTAGTTGGTTATTTAACGACGCTGTATCAACTACGAGGTTATTTAGCGTCGATGAGATTGGTGATAGCGAGATGGTATTTGGCGAGATGGGGCCGAGGATTCGCCATAGATTACCTGGCATTCACCTTACGGTTGGGGAAAACCTCGGAAAAACCCAACCAGGTAATCAGCCCAAGCGGGGATCGAACCCGCGCCCGAGCGCAACTTCAGACCGGCAGGCAAGCGCCTTAATCTACTGAGCCACGCCGGTGGCATGCAAACGGTGTTGATCCAGAGGTATAAGCAAGTTAATATTAAACATGTTAGTAAAAATAAAATGATGTCCCTGTAGAACAACACGGTGGTGGTCATGTTTACCTTTTTGTTTCTTGTCATAATAAAACTCTCATTTTTTTTACGAACAAATTAGTATTTTTATTTTGGAGAATCTAAAAATTTGCCCACGTTATGGCCGTTTGAAACTTGAAACCTACTTTAGAATAGAATTATACAAAAACGGAAGAGTATTAGCACAGTCTAGTATATACAGTCACAAAGCTCAATACGTAGTAAATATGCATCCATAGATAGTTGCTAACCACTAGGATCGCTAATATCGCCTCATTACAGACAACGCGAAGTAGTACCGGCACAGTCTATTGTTCCTAGCACCCTCACAACTCAAGCTTCGTGACTGTATATACTAGACTGTGTATTAGCCTACATGTCATGACTTGCATAAATGTAATCAATTACTGTTGTCGATATGAATGCCTTCGTGTGTTTAATGAGGATCCACCACACGCAAGCAACATGCGGAAGAGATAAGCAGTTGAAAGAAACGTGAAGACAAATAGAATAGAATGTGTTCAGGCAGACCTTTGTAAGCGATGACTCTGTTCAAATATCGGAACAAGTTATGTGCATAGTTCCAAGAAATTAGTGTGTAAATGTATTCAACAAATAGGCATTCAAAAACAACATTCCATAAGGTGTTAAAAATCTTTGTGTTTGACTGCCTATAAAATTTAGTTGTTACGTGAACTCCACCTACATAAGTCTATATATTTAATTTATATATACGAGGAAGGGTCAAAAAGTAACCTTAATAATTGTTTTATTAATTGAATATGTACAATAAGACTACAAACGCTTCATCACTTTTCAACATAGTATAACAGGAACACTTGCATTGAACGTAGTTGGGACTATGTTGAAAAGTCTTATTGTACATATTCAATTAATAAAACAATTATTAAAGTTGCTTTTTGACTCTCCCTCCTATATTGTGAACCATAAGTAATGCCATTAATATCAGGGGGTTATTCTTTGAGATATTTCAAACAAAAAAAGTTTAATACAATTTTGCTTCGTTTGCTTTCCAGATAAAAATTGTTTTATTTGAAATATTTCGTAGCGTGCTTTGCGAAAGCCATTGATTTAATTCCCAATATGCTTAGTCGGTTTAAGAGAGCAGTGTATTATGATAATAAATGATTAAAATAATTTTAGTTTTGCCCTTTAAATGTGCAAGAATTTGATCCAAATAAGTGCAACTTTTGTTCTTCAAAGAAATTTTCCAATGTGACATTTGTGTGGTTGGAATTCTTTCACGTTTAAAGGACAAAACTAAAATTCTTCCAATCGTTTATTATCATAATACACTGTTCTCTTAAATTGGCTGAGCTTATTGGGAATTAAATCAACGGCTTAATGGCTTAACCAAAACACGCTATGAAATATTTAAAGATAAAACACACATATTAGGTCAATTATACAGTGTTCATAGATTTGATAAGTTACATTAAAGGTGATATATTACAGTTATATTAACACTAATAATTATTAGTGTCCATATAACTGTAATATATCACCTTTAATGTATTTTATGCTCGACCATGCCGAAATGTAGTAATTATATACCTGGTAGCAGTCCTTTAAAGCATTTCATTAAAGTACACCTACTCATTAAAGTACAGGTGTTTTCAGCCAATGACAACTCAGCTTACAGGTGTTCAGCTAATGACAAGTCAACTTTGTACAGTTATAAAACCGCAAGTATCGATTATTCTCGGATATGCAATCGAAAGAGAATTAGCGAAAAGTCACGGAGGCTGGAAATCCAATACTGTCGCAGAAGGTTATGTTCTGTTACTATAATAATTAGCGTTAATTGTAAATAATATTAAAATACATTCAATTTGTCATCTCGTTTTTCAATGTCGAATTCAATAATCAAGGTTATACCAAGTTTAACGGGATTACATCAAGGCCAATGACATTATTGTTCCTCGGAAAAAAACAATACTTTCGCGTCTGCGCACATCTCACAATTCACGACCTAGAACAAGGTCACTTCCGATCTTGTCAGATACATATAAAATGTATACATCTGAATAATTTCAAGTTAGAAATATGGTCGAGCATAAAAAGTCGTATGAAACTCGCCTATAATGGTAATTAAAAAGCTCGTATGAAAATTATGAAACTCGCTTGCGCTCGTTTCATAAACATCCATACTCGCTTCTTAATTACTATCATTATAGGCTCGTTGCATAATGTACTATTACGCTATGAAATGTTTCATATAAAACAATTTTTTCTCGAAAAAAAAAAGCAAAAACGAGCAAAATTGTATTAAACTCTGTTTGAAGTATCTCGAAAAACCCGCTAAAATTAATGACATTACTAACGGTTCACTCTGTGTGTGTTTTTTAGTTGGTTATTTAACAACGTTGTATTAACTACGAGGTTATTTAGCGTCGATGAGATTGGTGATAGCGAGATGGTATTTGGCTATATGAGGCCGAGGGTTCGCCATAGATTACCAGGCATTCACCTTATGGTTGGGGAAAACCTCTGAAAAAACCAACCAGTTAATCAGCCCAAGCAGGGATCGAACCCGTGCCCGGGCGCAACTTCAGACCGTCAGGCAGGCGCCTTAACCGACTGAGCCACGCCGGTGACAGTGTGTGTATGTGTGTGTGTGTGTGTGTGTGTGTGTGTGTGTGTGTATATATATATATATATATATATATATATACACACAGGGTGTATCAAAAGGTCAGGTCAGTCCTTGAGGAGGTGATTCAGGACCTTATTTGCAATAAAAAAACCCTAATACACTTTTTCAATATACATCCCCGCTTCCGAGTTACACGAATATTACGTACCGTATCTATCCCCATTTGATTCCACATCTAATGGACCTGTCTGCTTGAGAGAAGATAGGCTAATTGTCAGTTGTTTAGAGCAGATACTCAAAACGTCCCCCTCTTGCACGAACACACGTTTCAGCACGTCCTCTGACCTCTCGCTGCGCATTATCCAATCCGTGCTGGTGTATCTCCGTTGTTACCCGTGTTAATCTTTGCAACGAGTTCTTCTCTGCTTGCTCTCTCCGTTTGGCACACTTTCTCCTTCATGCAGCCCCAGAGAAAGAAGTACAATGGTGTTAGGTCTGGGGACCGGGCTGGCCAGGCAACTATGGTATCAACTAGAAGGTGCTCCAGTACATTTCAGACTTCCATTACGCCAATGGTTAGATGGTTAGATCACCATTTTCGAGGTGGATGGATTGGAAGGGGTGGTCCCATTGCCTGGTCGTCTTGGCGTTCTGTTTAGGCAGCTCTATTCATAATTGTCTATTGTGTGTAATTTATTATTTGTAGACTTCGATTTTCATCCATTTCCAGAGACAGTAAACCAAATGACTAAAGTCTGGGGAACTTAATGGCCAATGAACGTCATCACTGAGGCTGATTCATCGTTCGGGGAATGTTGGATTTAAGTGAACGACTATAATGTGCGTGTCATATCTTTTGTAAGGCTTTCAGTCAATAAATGCAGTCAGTAAGTCATCTGTCTCCCTCTTTATACTTTTTGTAAGACTTTTTATGCGTAACTTCAAACAGCTGTATCTTCACAGCCATTGAAAATTGGACACATGTTTATAATGTTAACTTTTTTACTCATAATAGTTCACACTACTACCTTTTATAATATACACTATTCCTCCTGAAACAAACTGTATTTCTTGTTTAACCCTGCTTACACATTTTCTGGCAGTCTAACTTATTATTTGGTTTTATTTTTCTCCTCCATTCCTCCCATAAATTTTCTTGCATGTTCCTTTCCCTCACTGATGTATGAATTCCCTTCAGACAAGTGGTTTCCATTCCATGATTTTATTTGACAGTCTTTTGTCTGCCATCGTTTTTTTGTGTTTATACTACTCGAATTATTTTTTGAATAAAATCAATAATTTTATTTTGAAAATTTATTATATCACTAATCATTTCTTTTCTAATTTTTTTTCCTCTGTCAACATATCCTTGCAGATCGTTTCCAAAATTTCACATCTGATTCCATTAATTTTGGTTTTCATTTTGATTTCATTTTTCAAACTTCTGATCCGTATGTAATGATACTTCTAACTAGAGCTAGGAAGTTGGTACCAAACGTATTAAGCTGTGTGAGCTTGGGCTATATCTCTACCAAATGAAGAGTAGTAATGCAGCTCTAAATGTCAACAAACCAACACAAGAAACATGTACAATCGGGTGGTAACCAAACTTGTCTTTGTGCCAATGGTCTATGCCCATAGAACAACAAACAAAACAAGCAAATAATGCGTAAAGACAATAATTGCCAATTAGAAATTTCCTAATTTTCAATCTAAAATAATTTTCGCGTACGTATAAAAGGAACAAATCAAATTCATAGTGATATGTTTCTATACTTTTTATAATACTTAATAATGTACATTTTCATTCATCAAAAGAAATATTCCTTCTATATTCAGAAAAACTATTCGTATCCGGAAAACATTCGTTATACGTCACAAGACGTGACTGGAGCAAACCTGAAATATGATACAATATTTCTTACTATATCGTCAAGTGAACAATAACTTTGTGAATCTAATAGTGCATCCCGTATGTAGCATATAATATTAAAACCACCATTATTTTCAAGGGGACTTTTCATATATGCTTTAATGACTATTGGGCCTTATGCGTATTAGTATAGGCCCTATATAGGCTACTTGAACAATAGTATTCTTCCACATATCTCACGACTTCGGTCATTTCCGCATTTCTGTACTGCAGCAGAATGACTATTAAAGACAATTCAATTGTTTGAAGGGATATTGCAACATACCAACATTATACTCGTACATACATTGAAAAAGAATTATGTATATTTGACTTAGGTTTTAAGAAGTTGGTTTCTCTTCATTGCTTATTTTCTAAGTAAAGAGAGGTGTTCCATGTGTTTTTGCATAGCACGTCCCTGAACTACACTTCCCACACTGCACGATGTCCAATAAAATGTTTCTTCATTTTTTACTGTGGTATTGCATTCAACTGCTTGTGATTGGAGGATTTAACTTGTCACGCTGAAAGCCGCTCATTAAACTGCACAACTCCACTGCGAACGTTAGTACGTAATGAAACTGCTTCTCTGCTGTGCTATATTATTGTAATGTAGTGCCTGACTAAAGTCATGTACCCATAGTTGGGGATTTATTATGAGTTGTTTATATGAACAGAGAGTAGTATGCTAGTGCAATAGATTTATTTACTTATTAATTAATTCATTCATTTGTTTGTTTACTTATTTAATTATTTTATTTTATTTATTCAATTAATTAAATTAATTAATTAATTAAATTTATTTTATTTATTTTAATTAATTAATTAAATTAATTTAATTTAATTTATTTTATTTAATTATTTATTAATTTAATTTATTTTCTTTATTTAATTAATTAATTAATTTTATTTATTTATTTATTTTATTTATTTATTTCATTTATTTATTTATTTAATTTCATTTATTTATTTATTTAATTTCATTTATTTTATTTATTTATTTATTATTTTATTTATTTATTTAATTAATTTAATTTAATTTATTTTTTAACTTATTCAATTTAATGTATTTAATTAATTAATTTAATTATTTATTTATTTATTTTATTTTTATTTATTTATTTATTTATCTATTTATTTATTTAATTTATTTATTTATGTATTTATTTAATTTATTCATTCATTCGTTTACTTATTTATTTATTTATTTTATTTATTTATTCTCATGGAGTTAAGGCTATCAGGCCTTCTCTTCCACATCACCAAACTACAAGGAAAAATATACATAATGATGCAATGATCATGCATGTCAACCTGAAAACAATATTTTAGTACGAACTTCCTAAGAATGCTTCTAACTATTGCTTTATGTCTTGGTTTTGGTTTCTTTTGTTACGTCTTTATCGTACAAAACATCATTTAACCCAGATGTGTCGAAATATTTCAATGAATAACAAACTTTATGTGCAGAGGGAAGAATAATATGACATAACCCAGCAATTAATATTGACTGATTATCATGAAGCAAGTTCTTGGTATATTATCTTAGTGTACTGTATATTATCATAATAAATGTGCAAAACTCAAACTAAATTAGTATATTAATGTGATTACAAAATTAACAAAACAGGTCCCACACTGCAGTGCATCTATCTGCCCCTTCAACATCCAAGTGTGCCGTACTACCGTTTATTTTATCTGGGCCCTCCCCGTCCAAATGCACTAGCCTCTACGGATGAGTCCCCAGCCGGGGAACAAGATGTTATCCTAGTGTAGAGACTAGTTTAGCTCGGACCAATGCGTTTACAAAATTAACAAAACAGGTCTCGCACAACGGTGCATTTATCTGCCCTTTCAAAATCCAGGCGTGCCGTATCACCACTTTTGCCACCATTTTTATTAGGTATATTCTTCGATTAAATCGAAATTTCATTATTACTTCTCTCAACAGCATTTCAATTACTTCTTTCTGAGCAGCCATTCGTTTAAAGTTCTCAGCAGTTAACAGTGAGATTACTACAATCTTTTTGCTGTTAGAATAATCCTAATGTAAACACAAGCACATGGTTGTCATACCCGTGATTGGCTCCTAGTCGAAACACTCACATGATGCAGAAAAATATAGTTCCGTATTTGAGGACCACAACTTTGTATTTATTTTAAAAGATAATTTGAATTTTAGTTGGTAAATACAATAAAACATATAACTTGACTCATACGTACAATATTATGTAAAATAAAATATTGTATGTATGTAATGTATGTGGGTCATTTGCAAAATTTGTAGAACAAATGGACGATTGAGAACGTCAAAATTAAAATACTCATATTCTGCATGTACAGGGACATCATTTTATTTTTACTTCAATTTTTATTGTACCTGAGTTTTTGAATGTACTTCACTCCCACTCCTTCTACTGTCATGACAGAATCAAGGCTGCAGAAGTAAACAGCACTGAGTTAGTGAGTGTAGTACGCTTCAGAAATATGTTCGCCTTTTTCCAGTGACGAAAGAGCTTTCAATATTGAATCATATTTTCGCACAGGTACTGTCCGTTTGCCTACATCGCATCCCGATTTCCCTCACCTGCTTCTGCACGCCCCTCTGTAAAAGCAGGGCTGTCTTAGCTCTTTTCTGAAAACATCAATTTCTGTTAGGAATTAGACGTTTACGTAATATTGTACAACTGTTTAAAATAACTTAAATAAAAGGCCCTCGTTAAGTAATTAACTGTCACGTGATTTCCCCCCTTTCTACGATCCTGTGGCATAACCACTTGGACGGACAGTAGATAGCATGCCTGAGTAATTTTATCTGTGCGGGTCGGGCAGAAGTGAAGATTGAATTTACAGTACGTAAGGTACTCTTTTATAGAGTAGGTACAGAATTATTTCAACATGAGTTACTAGTACGAAGGACGAAACTGGCAATTGGAATTAGATGCAATAGTCTATAGTGCGATAATATGCACAAAAGAACTGAAGCCTGTATCGAAATGAACGGCCACCATTTTCAAATATGTGTTTAAATATCCATATTATGATTATATTTCAATTTAACTTCATTCTCTAAATTGTACGCTAATGTGCTGTAGACAGTATAATATACATTGCATAATGAATACGTTCGCATGGCTAACTCAGTTCGTAAGTAAAAAACACTTATTGTTAATACAGTACTGCATTTTGATTAAACAAAAACCTAATGAAAATCATCGAACTCAAAATCGCGATATTTCCTAGTTTACGTAAATGGATGAAGTACTTTTCTTCCTTCCTATACCTAGTAAAGTGATTTGTTTGTGCTTAACGCCAGTATCATCGAACTCCAGCCGTGGAAGGGGATAGCGAACGGTGTTTCCGGTTCTCTAAAGGTATAGTCAGGTTAATATTAAAAACGTTAGTAAAAATAAAATGATGTCCCTGTATTAATACAGTGCAATGTCTCTACCATAGTAATCAGCCACTGTACAGTCACCTTGCTTTACAGCATTCTCTACAAGTATCAATGAATTTTTGATCGCACGGCTAAATGTTAGTGTGTTATAGGACAAGACAATGGATCTTTTATAGAAATAGAATTCCTTTATTTTTTTATAGCAGATATTCTTTAAACAGTGCATGGGTCCTAGAATAGTAACAGAACTAACTTCAGACAAAAAATGAACAAATATTTTAAATATCTTAATATAAGATGTTACCTAATATAAAGATAATAACTTGTTCAGTAATTAACAGAAAATTATTCTTTCAGTAACAATTATCTTAGTAGATTGCCATTAAGGCGAAGATATTTCAGCCTTAGTTCCTTTGATGATAGATAATTAGAAAAAAATTAAGGCTCTGTTTTGAATGATGTAACAGACATGACATGGAGTAACAGATCTGACAGGTGACAGACATGACAAAGCAAACATGAGCATGTGCTAACCTACAATTTTTTGCTTAAAAATCTTCAAAATAGCAACTTAACTATTGCACACGTGTACTATTATGTCCTGTTGATCTTGATTTTATATGTTGTTTTTTGTGGAAAACACAACACAAACAGATCTGACAGAGCAAAAATGCACGCTTAGATTAAAAACAAAGCAAGAGTAAGACATACAAACTCGCCAAATTAAAATGGGTGAACATAGCAGTACAATCAAGATGGCTTTTTGCGCATTATCCTGGCTTGTGTGGGATTTCCTTTTCAACTGTGTACCCATAGCAACAGAATGGTGTAACAGACCTGACTGATTTACTGGACTAGAGTAATTATGCAATCAATTTAAGGAAATATAAACTCAGACATTAATGAAGTTTTGATAATAGCAAGTGTTTCTTTAATTTTTTCTTAATTATATTATTAAACAAACCTTTACCTGGACATAATCATGCTCCATTTTAAATACTTAACTAGTATGGACATGGCATATTAGCTGTTACTATGATAATTTTATTTTATTCTCGTGAAATCGTTCACATGAAGGAAATAATTTTTGTGAAGTTTACTACATTGGTATTGAAACTACTCACTGTTAGGAATTTATAACTCTATCATTATAATTTAATGCAATAATGGGAAGGGTATGAATTGATGGACATCATTTGAGGCGCTGACATGGGAAAGGTAGTAACTGCCAAAAACAAATTTTTAGGGGAAGCACAAAACAAATTTATGAACACTCTCTCACTTACATTATTACAGAAACTGCTTTAAATGAAAGGCACACACTCGTGTTTGTGTTACATATGAAATTTGAAAGTCTGGCACAGATTTATCTGTGAAATCCTATTTTATGAAAATACAACATTGAAATTACTCCTTAGCCAAACTGAGAATTAACGTTATTTATACATTATGCACAAATTGTTCGATAAAATGTATTATACTTTTCATCGAGGAAGTCTAACATAGATAACAAGTCTCTCTTTTTGGCATCAGGGACGACTGGTCTTCTTTCAAGGCGTTGCGAGCACTGCACTGTCCTTTCTTAAAAATCCTGTGCTCTGTCCACATTTAAAGGTCATTAAATGACTGTCTTGTTTTTATTAGAGGAAAATCAGCTCTTGAGAGTCTAATCCAGTTGAGGGTGCTGATTTTGATAGGAGTTGTATTCAGAAACTTGTCACTTTCTGCACAAAAGTCGAAGAAATCCTCATCCTTCATCATTATTACATTATTAGGCCTTACCTCTTCTGGAAACATGGTCTTGCATCTTTTTTTTCTTTTCTCTATGATGCCAATTTCCCTATCACATGGCATGTAGGAATGTTCTGAAACCAGGAATTTCAAGTCCACTGAATCAAAATGTTTCTTGGCAATAATGTAAATCAGGACCATTAGAATCATCCGATTCTTATTCTGCCCTGCACAGTTATCAGCCCATATTTGTCTAGACACACTCTGATGTTGTAAAAGGAGTTACTACCTTCTCCGCGCCAACAGCTGTGCACATACAACTTACAACATCTAGTGACTACGTTTCCAACTTCGTTTCATTACATACGGACATACTACCTTCTCTGTGCCATTGGCATGGCCATTTACTACCTTCTCAATGAAAAACCTAAAAATTCGAATTTTTGGCAGTTACGACCTTTCCCATGTCAATGCCTCATTTGTTATACAAATTCTGCAAGTGACCCATGTGGGCCTATATTCGCTGCGTCACTACTGCAGAATCATTTAAAAGTACGATGTGCAGCAGACCAGCGCTCCATTTTGTTTACTAAATGGCATTGTTTGTAGAAGTTGCCTTGAAACCAAACATTGGAATAATTTCATGGCCATCTAAGTTATGGATTGATGAAAATGGTAAATGAACATTGCCCCATCTTGAATACAGTGTGGAAGTGAAATAGCCTTGCAGATTTTCAGAGCGAATAGCTCATGTTGTATGTAACAAAAAAAAAACTATAATATCATATTGCTGGAAAGTTAATAGTTTTTTTTTTTCAGAAAAAAAAGTTTTTATTTTTCTCAAATGTGTAACAACCTCTTATTCGGTAACTATTGCGAGTAGGATCGTGATTTTTTTTATCCATATCGAAAGGAAAGCTAATAAAGAATAATTTATCCCTCTGGCGTATTTCAATATTGTGGACGGTTTTCGTGTAAATGCAATTTCAAAAACCTCTAAATTCAAGCCACTGCACGCTGCGAGTTGGTTGCAACACAGCGTCAGAGAACCGCTCATCTATAGCGAGACACGCAGAGTTACCGAGTTCGTTGACCTCTTACATCTGTATCACGAGAAGTGTGTGTTAGCGGCGGCTATGTTGCCAGACTGCTGAACCTTCACACTTGATTTTCTAATTAACCGTGCATTTAATCACAAACGCAATATAGGTTTTCTATTCATTTCAGTATATCTTATCTTCCCATTTCAATCTACAAGGTTATTTCACTTCCATCCTGTATAAGAAGGAAAATAATTACAATAATTACTAAGTTAAAACAAAACGCATATTACACGTGGCTAAAAATCCAATAGGCCCTATGCGTTCGTGTCATAAACATCTCACTCACAAATAGTGGTAAATAGACTTCGTGGAATTGCCACGAGAATCGCAAGGTTTACTACGCACGCGGTATACACTGTATGAGAAGGGGACGTGCAAAGGATAGAGTATGCCTCTAATGTAAACACTGAGCAGTATAGTGCGGTTACAATAAAACCTATATCCTGCAGCGAATAGGGATTATAAAGAATGGACACTGAGCGAATTTTCCTGTGTTTTGTTTCTCTGTGCGCCAGCGGCTAGTTCCACTTTCAAGCGCTAGAGGTAGTTTAATCGAGCATACGCTAAGATAATAGAGTTGAGACACAGGATCCAAACATCGCTTACCTCATTGCATAATCCAGTAACGCTTTGCTTCAAATAAATTCAAGTTAACAGCTTTTCCTTATTTCTCAGTGACAAACTAGTTGTAATAATAATATTTTATATTTCAGATATCATAAATTATATTGTAAAATAATATAATACATTATAAAATTAAGTATCGAATTCGTTTAATATTTGTATATAATATTATATAGGTATATGGTTTCACGTCTCGTAAGAGTTTTGTTTTTCCATTTTCAGCGCTATCAAATCATTACATATTTTAATTGTTGTTGGGGTCAACGTCTCAACTCTCATTATAAAGGAACTCTAGAGTCTAGATATTACAGTTAATGAAGGATTTTTTATTTTATGGATGCAATTTATTTTATTTGAGTACATAATGTACCTAGATGTATTAATTATATGTGTTATATTTCCGCTGTGTCGACTGCTAGCTGGTTTGATGTCAGCGCCAACTCTAGGGAGGAAGCTGAATCTCACGCTCTAGCTGGCTTGAAGGTCATTGAAATCGGTCCGGCTACATCAAAGGTACCGACGCGAAGTGTCCATTCTTTATAATCCCTATTCGCTGTATCCTGCATTCAAGAAATAAAATGAATGATCATTGAAGTAGGAAATGTCTAAACATGTAAATACACAGTTATTTTATAGTGAGATATATTAACTCTTAAAATTTAATGTAAGATACTCACATCATCCTTGAATATGTGCATTGCAGATAAGAGTTACGTACATTTTGACCGACTGCAAAGTAACCTCCTCTGTTGGTCACTTAAACAGTTTTTATTTTGGGAAAATGTACGTTCAACATCACACGATATAATACGTACATATTTGAAGAACGGAAAGTCACTACTTTTAGTACACCAACTTCAGATGTCTTGTCGTGACCTGATGGTACATCATTCGTAATACGAAGGCAGAATTTTTAGCAATAATGTTTCTCAACTTACATTTCACTTTTTCTGAAATTAATGAATTGTTTATTTTGGATAACGGTTTGTGATACTCTATCCAATATATTAAGGGCTTCTGAGAGTTGTACTGTAGTTTAGACGATTCTAACAGGATGATGCTTTTGGACACGATTTTAAAATTAGAATCAATGAACAGAATATCTTCTAATAGCTGTTCAGAAGGCAATAATTTTACAGCTGCAACAGCGGAACTGTCTGTGCTATCCAATGCATCAATTACCTCCATTATTTTGCCGTAATATTCTGCATAATAATTAACAGCATCCAACCACGTTCCCCAACGGGTCAAGACTGGCTGCGGGGTAAGGGTATTCCAGGGGCAATTATTTGGAACAGCAACACTCTCATTGTAGTATGTTTGATTGAATTCTTGTCTGCACTGAACAAATGTTAAGCTTTGACTATTCCAACCACAGTAATGCAAAAACAAGTGCTTACATAGGTATATATTAGCTGTAGCTGCTCTATTTGGACCGGTCACAACTCTTAACATGAACTGCTTATACTACGAGACCGGGCGGTCGCTCACCTCCTCTATACTACCGTACATCGGCAACCTGATAGCATGCTGCGTGTGGCGATTCAACGAAGTCTAGTGGTAAATTTTAACCACTTATAAAATAAATGTCTATTTTTCTCTGAAAATGGTGAAATAATGTATCTGCTTTATTTTACTGCCAAACAGAAATACCTCCTTTGGACACTATAATCAATAGAGCATTCATTTTTAGCCCCATAACACGACAGACAGCGAATGTTAAGTTAGCTGTACGGAGTATGGATGACGTCACTTGACCTTGCGTACGTACGGATCACATACAAAATAGTTGCGGAGTTGTAAGACAGACCGTCCACGTAGAGTGCACAGCGAACGTATCGTGTCAATTATCTTTAGTTGTACGGGGACATCATTTTATTTTTACTTGAATTTTTATTGTACCTGAGTTTTTGAATGTACTTCACTCCCACCACTAATAAAGTTCCAACTGTCCTCCAGACAGAATCAAGGCTGCATATAGTAAACAGCACTGAGTTAGTGAGTATAGTGCGTTCCAGAAATATGTTCGCGTTTTCCAGTGACGAAAGAGTTTTCTATATTGAATCATATTTTGGCACAGGTACTGTCCGTTTGCCTACGTCGCATCCCGATTTCCCCCACCTGCTTCTGCACGCCTCTCTGTAAAAGCTGGGCTGTCTTAGCTCTTTTCTGAAAACAATAATTTCTGTTAGGAATTGGACGTTTACGTAATATTATACAACTGTTTAAAATAACTTAACTAAAAGGGCCCGTTAAGTAATTAAATGTTACGTGATTTCCCTTCTTTCTACGATCCTGCGGCTTAACCACTTGGACGGACAGTAGATAGCATGTCTGAGTAATTTTATCTATGCGAGTCGGGCAGAAGTGAAGATTGAATTTATAGTACGTAAGGTACTCTTTTATAGAGTAGGTACAGAATTATTTCAACATGAGTTACTAGTACGAAGGACGAAACTGGTAATTGGAATTAGATGCAGTAGTCTATAGTTCGATAATATGCACAAAATAACTGAAGCCTGTATCGAAATGAACGGTCACCTTTTTCAAATAGGTGTTTAAATAACAATATTATGATTATTTTTCAATTTAACTTCATTCTCTAAATTGTACGTTAATGTCCTGTAGACAGTATAATATACACTGCATAATGAATACGTTCGCATGGATAACTCAGTTCGTGAGTAAAAACACTTATTGTTAATACCGTACTGCATTTTGATTAAACAAAAACCTAATGAAAATCATCGAACTCAAAATCGCGATATTTCCTAGTTTACGTAAATGGCTGAAGTACTTTTCTTCCCTCCTATACCTAGTAAAGTGATTTGTTTGTGTTTTACGCCAGTATCATCGAACTCCAGTCCTGGAAAGGGGAGCGAACGGTGTTTCCGGTTCTCTAAAGGTATAGCCAGGTTAATATTAAAAACGTTAGTAAAAATAAAATGATGTCCCTGTACAAGATCAGTGCATTTACAATGCAGAAAGCAAAACGATCTTTACATGATCGTTTGAATAAGATTGCGAAGGACTTTGGAAATGAACATATAAAGTCACATGCCGACTCTATAATATGTGTTCTGTGTAAGACGTCAATAAGGGGAAGTAAAAGTACGTACTTGAAACAACATTGTAATTCGAAGAAACATATTTACCACGTAAATTTGTTCACTAGGGTAGGCAATGAACAACCGTCCATCTCTACTGACAATCAGGTTAATGACACGGGATTTTACCTTTATATTAATGCGAGTGTACGTGTCCAGTGTGTCCCAGCGGGTACTCCACCCCTTCGATGTTATGGTTTATTTAACGACGCTTGCAACTGCAGAGGTTATATCAGCGTCGCCGGATGTGCCGGAATTTTGTCCCACAGGAGTTCTTTTACATGCCAGTAAATCTACTGACATGAGCCTGTCGCATTTAAGCACACTTAAATGCCATCGACCTGGTCCGGGATCGAACCCGCAACCTTGGGCATAGAAGGCCAGCGCTATACCAACTCGCTAACCAGGTCGACCACCCCTTCGATCTGATGTCAACAAACAACGACGTGAACTCCATGTGCACATACTGTAACTAAAAGGTAAGGGGCTAAAAATGAATGATAATCAACAATGAAGGTACCGTATTTTCAAAACGACATTTTTCATATAATATCATACGTAATTAATTTGCGATAAAACGCGAAATACAATATTTTTACCGTGAACTTTTTCACATTGCAAATACGTAGCCTAATTCTGTGATCTCTAATTGTATGTTTCCGGTAAAATGAACCCTAGAAAGTTAATCGCACTGGTCCATAGTTTTTTTTATTACTCACAAAGAATTGTGAAAACGACGCAGTTTAAAAAAAAAAGTAAAAGGAATATAACCGAACCACGTATTACTTTATGCAATATACCATTTAGTGCTACAGCTTCTGTGGCTCAAGCCTAGCACACTTGTCTGCCAGCCATATCGTGATGGAATTCGTGGTGAACAAAGCAAACGTTGCACATGGATTTTTCGAGTACTCACGTTTACCTCTATAATTTCACCAACACCCTACATCTCTCCCTCATTTTATCTATCATCTGTAATAGTAAAAATAGGCTATGTAAAGGCTTGTGGGACTATGGGTTACCGATGCTTTTGTGGACAGTGAAAAAAGTAAAAACTCCATTATGTGATAGGCCTATAAGGATTTGAGAGGTAAACTCGGTGAAATGTTTGGATTTAAATTGAACGATAATGGAGAAGTGCTTGATAGAAGAAAATTCGTGTTTAGTGATGCAGTTTTGTTACTAAACGTAGAGCAGCACTTAATTCGGAGCATGTGAATGCACTCACATGTTTAAAATCATGAATGAAGCAGTATTAACTAGGTGAGTCTTCATACTTTCTTAATTTGTGTTTGTGTCAAATATCCCAGGAGAATTGACACAAAAAATTACAAGATTACATAATAAATATGTTAGTTAATAACTAAAACAGTGTTGTTTTATAATACGATACAGTGTAAATATATATATAGCGCGTCTGGCCGCGAAACCAGGTGGCCCGGGTTCGAATCCTGGTCGGGGCAAGTTACCTGGTTGAGGTTTTTTCCCGGGGTTTTCCCTCAGCCCAATACGAGCAAATGCTGGGTAACTTTCGGTGTTGCACCCCGGACTCATTTCACTGACATTATCACCTTCATATCATTCAGACGCTAAATAACCTCAGATGTTGATACAGCGTCGTAAAATAACCCAATAAAATAAAAAATTATATATATATATATATATATATATTACATTTTATACTTATGCTTATCACCGAACAGAAATTAAATTTAACAATAATTGTGTATCACAGTATATTAAAACTTTTTTTCAAATCGATCAAAGCTCAAATCGTTAATCGATTAATTTTGATCGATCGACAGCACTAATGGCAACAGTGCTATAATTCTGAAATGGCTTTATTATCAGAGTAAATACTATTTACATTCATTCAATGTAGTCCACACCTGTGGAGTAACGGTCAGCGCGTCAGGCCGCGAAACCAGGTGGCCCGGGTTCGATTCCCGGTCTGGGCAAGTTACCTGGTTGAGGTTTTTCCGGGGTTTTCCCTCAACCCAATATGAGCAAATGCTGGGTAACTTTCGGTGCTGGACCCCGAACTCATTTCACCGGCATTATCACCTTCATCTCATTCAGACGCTAAATAACCAAAGTTGTTGATAAAGCGTCGTAAAATAACCTAGTAATATACATTCAATGTAATCGCCCCGCATGTTTACCACCTTCTGCCACACACATGGAAGGCGTCATACACTATCAATCTCTGTTGATTCCCGTAGTGACCGCCCTATTGCATGAATAATGGGGTCTACTGTGTTGTAATGCTTCTCTCTAAAGTAGTTCTTTTATCTTGAGGAAGAGATCATAATCGCAGGGAGTATGGGGGATTTTCCATCGCTAGCGGCGCAGAACATCCATCACGGCGTTAGCCTCGCATTGTCATTGTCCGCCTTCGTGGTTCAGCATGATGCAGCATTACCCCATAGATGTCATCAGTGGCGTAGCATGAAATTTTGAGCAGAGGAAGCTAACTCAAGTTCTCTTTCATGTACATATGAGAAAACGTATTACAAAAATATAGTCTTAAAATAAATAGTAGTCAATGTCAAGCCAGCAGTCCGAAGATTGGTTGGAACCTCGTAACACCAATAAGGCTTGACCTCAAATGGTACGTAGTAAAATATGATTTCATGGTTTACACATATCTCTAACAAATAGACACGGTCATTTGTTTTTTAAATCGCACTTTTGTTCGTAAGTCAGTCTTGACAATAGAATTGTCATAAAAATTCAAGTAAATTGGTGTCAGGAACTGTTATTTCACTCATTATTTATTATATCAGCCGCATTGCACACTAATCTTCAACTGAACACAACTCACGAAAGGGATAACTCGGAAACTTTCAATGTAAAAGCTAGCTTCTTCCGTGCCTTGCGACAAGGGTAGTTTAGTTACAAAGGGATGGAGAATCTGCGGGATGGGTTACACAGAAGAATGAGTGAAAGAAACCAGTCTGCTTGGAAGCTGGCGTGTGCAGGCTTCTTGTTTACTGCTGCATCACAAATCATCCTGAGCTGCCGCATCACAATATTTAACGCATAAATATAAACTCTATTAAAATTAATAAATAATTTTGTTCATAAACGGCAGGTTTATTATGAAATTATTATTAACTGGGGAAGCTGAGCTTTTTAGCTTACATTGACGCTACGCCACTGGATGTCATACGCCACATTTAACATCACCTTCTCACCACTTTGTGCATTATACATTTTGGCTCTTAAACTATCAACTTCCAATAAACGATAAATGTAGTATTATATCTATCTATAATTATATATGAACAAAGACAAAGTATATGAATAACATAACCACGAGAGACAATACTGTAAAAACTGTTGTCTTAAATGAGGTTACTTTTGAGAGAGTGTCAAGGTTCCGATATCTCGGCTCGATAGTCACCGAGGATAACAACATATTAACTGAGATCAAGGATAAAATAGCCATTGGCAATCGATGCCTCAGAGCATTAGATAAAATTATAAGAACCAGATATATCTAAAAAAAATGAAGGTGAGGATTTATAAAACAATTATTAAACCTACGTTGATTTTTGGAAGCGAAACCTGGACTCTACCTGAACGAGCAATAACCATCTTAAATACGTGGGAAAGGAAAATTTTAAGAAAAATTTATGGCCCTATTTATGATAAGGGAGAGTGGAGAATTAGGACCAATTCTGAACTACAAAAACTATATAAAGATCCAAGTATTGTCACTGATATAAAAATTAGACGGCTGGAGTGGCTGGGCCACAATATCAGAATGGACAATAATAATATTCCTAAAAGATTACTGGATGCCACGCTAAGTGGTAAAAGAAGAGCAGGAAGACCTAAACTACGATGGTTGGATGATGTTCAGGATGATCTAGTTAAAGCAGGAATTAAGAGATGGAGACGGAGAGCCCTAGAGAGGGAAGATTGGGCGGCAATTCTTAAGGAGGTCAAGGCTAAACTAAAAGAGCTGTATGACCACAGATGATGATGATGATGATGATAATTATATATAATTTGAACTGGTAATGGAAATTACGGGAAAACGACTGAACGGATTTTAATGAATGACCCCTCATTCTGAAGCTTGGAACCCAAAGTTTTTCAGAAAAATAGTAGTTTTGAGTGAAATGTCAATTTTTCAACATAATTTTCCTATTTTCTAAAATCCATCTGTCGTCACTAACTAATTGCATTTCAGAATAGAACAAAACACACACACAGTAAACAATATTACACGAAGGCCATGATCAGCAAGAATCTGACATATTTAGAGCTCACAATGCACGCAACTCGCGTCCATAATTTCGAGATACGGCAACTGTGTTTAGTACTCCACGTGGAGTTGATATCGGCACGTCAATTAAAAATGCTAACACATCATTGGTAGTCATATAAGTTACCGTTCCTTGTGACTGAACCGGCATCTGAGAAGGACTAAACAATAAAGAAAATCTTATCTTATCTCTTCAAAGAAAAGCGCCGTCTTTGATGTCGGTTTGGTATTAATAAAACGCGGATACTATACCATTGAGGGCCTGTGGCCTGCAATGTCACCAGATCTTACATCGTGTGACTTTGCCATCTGGCAGACTATGAAGAACAGAGTGTTTGCTACCAGACCAACAGACATGAAACATTTGACGAACTTTATTGACATACAATTTTTAAAAGACTTTCAACCCAGAACTGTGTTATAAGACTTATAAGATATGCAAATCAGAGGCCAAACGTTGTTCAAAATGTGTAGAGAATAGTGGTGGACAATTTGAGCAGTTTGATTAGCCATCGCAATGTTAGTAATTTGTATTATTATTATTATTATTATTATTATTACTATTATTATTATTATTATTATTATTATTATTGTTATTATTATATGCATGTTTTCATAAGTTTCAAGAGGTGACGACTTATCTCGCACTCTGTATAAGGACTCGTGGTTGTAGCCTACTAATATTTATTTATTTAGCTAGTAAGCAAAGTGAGCACAAATTCAAAAGTATAGGCCTACAACAAAAAATGTTTCTAGCCACTACCGTAAGGGCCAGGCTCGTGTACGGTGTGGTCTTAGCCAATAATATAACAGAAAATTTACAAAGACAGTTTACTAAATACAGTAATTAATTTAATTCAAACCGATAACTAACACACAGGAGAAAAAATAGAGAGAAAAAGACATTTAATATAAACTGCCAATCAGATAGAAACCAATGACATTCAATAAAAACATGAATATAGTCGACAGAAATAAAAAGGTAAAAAATACACACATTTGTTAATATTATACTCTATATCAAGAATCATTTTATAAATTTCTCTTTTAAAAAGTTCAATATCAAAATATTTCAAATTTGGAAAATGATTTGTAATTTTATTATAAAGTCTTGGGCTGAAACTAGCACCATGTACAAGTGCTGCACTTGTATGATCAATCAATGGAAGAGTCTTGTGTGGTGAAATTAAGTCTTATTTAGAATTTTATAAAGTTACTAAATGCGGTCGTTTTTTTCTTTTATTTTTAGATTTTTTGCACCATGTCACGAATGCAGAAATATCCAACATTAGAAGCTACGAAATAGCCATTATTATAGAAGATCAGGAAAGAGGAGCCTTTTTGTTGGATTCTGCAGAAAAGTTCTTGTTATCGAATCCAGAAGATAGGTTAGGTTAGGTTAGGTTCTCCTTTCTTCGGCTTACATGATGATGAGAGTCTTAACGTGTCTATGTTACCACATTAGTCTTTTCATCCGAGGTCCATATTCATCCAAGGACGACGGGTTTCAAAATACGATGAAATCATTAACGTAGCATTCTAAGGAAGGGAAATTAAATTGTGGGTCCTGTGTCGAAAATGTACGATACACGAAAGGAACATACCCTGTTAGAGAATTGGAGGCAAATTATAGCTTTAGCTTCTTTTTTTTTTTTTTACACTGAATGAAATACGTGCGGAGCTGGGAGAGTCGTTACAAGAAATCACCACTATTAAAATGCAATATTGGAATGCGTGAGTGAAAGAAATAGGAAGTGATGAAGGTCCTGTTGCCCTTCACACGGTGCTGTATTGTCGAGGTTTTTTTTATCTAATTATTAATGTTTATTATTTTGGTAATTGAGGCGATGATGAATCATGGCATGTAAATTTCCAATCCGGCATTTACCCAGTCGTCGACCTGGTTGGCAAGTTGGTATAGCGCTGGCCTTCTATGCCCAAGGTTGCGGGTTCGATCCCGGGCCAGGTCGATGGCATTTAAGTGTGCTTAAATGCGACAGGCTCATGTCAGTAGATTTACTGGCATGTAAAAGAACTCCTGCGGGACAAAATTCCGGCACATCCGGCGACGCTGATATAACCTCTGCAGTTGCGAGCGTCGTTAAATAAAACATAACATTTTTAACATTTGCCCAGTCCGATTGGTCGGCCGAATGCGAGTCTGAAACGCTGCCTATTGTCGAGTTGTGACTGCGTAGTAATTGAAACTGTTGTGGCTGAAGAAGGTGACAGGGAATGTGAAGAAATCCCCATGGTTGCGTGTAGCGTCTACACCAGCCGTGGCGAAAATGTAATCGTGCGCCGAGCCACTGTGTAACCTGCAACGTGCATAGCACCTAAGGAGGGAGACGAATACCCAAAGGGGAAGTGAAGCAACTGTCTGACTTATTAACTTATATTCATTTCCTTACGTCAAGCACTTAAATATAATTTTATAGAGTACAAGGGTACAAACTAATGTTTAATACGTGTAACGAAGAAAGAAATGAACAAGACTACATAGGACACATTATCACAACCTGAAATTAACTGTCTTCAGAATGTCTTTGCTACAGAGTTTCAATATCAGGAATTATGTCACTTACTGCCAGTCATAGTTGATCACGAAGGTATTTGTCTGTCAGTCGTGATCAAAATTTGGTTTTTACTATTTTCATTGTTGAAATTAATTTTTCATAAACGTAAGTTGTAGCGAACATGGCTTCAAAAGAGCAAGCGAAAGAACGAAGCTTCGGATATTTATTTTTTGGCAAAGATTTGAAAAGTTCAACATTTGTCAAGTCCTTACATCTAGTTTTCATTTAACATCACATTTTAAATCTGTGAGTTTAAATTGAAGATCTATTCGTACATCTTCTGAAAAAGGATCGGCGTATAGAGATAATAATAATAATAATAATAATAATAATAATAATAATATTTAATATTTTGATGTTTCATCAGTAACATGTAGTATAATGTCGTTTTATGTTATACAACCATTTTCTCGTAATACTTGTGAACAATCATACATTTAATATTCGCATCATATTGGCAGAAAAAAAATGCGTCCTCCCATTCTACTTGAAGCTTTCGTTTTTGCAGAGGTACATGGTTTCGAGAGAGACATTGCGACGATACGCCACTCGCAGGTCAGAGACAAATACAAATGGAACGGAGTTTGACTCCAGTGAGTGAGAGGGTGGGGATTATGGGCGGTAGGAAGCAAGAGAAATGCACAGCTATCATTGCGAGCCACAATGTGCTCGTAAGTCACATTTTCGCACGACTGGTCTACACAGAAATTAGGATAATAGAATAATCGATACTAATAATAAAACTCTAACCTACTTTTTTTTGGTAATTTTCGCTTTTACTAAAATAATTGGTGTTAACATGTGTAATAAATAGGGACCGGATTTGTAGGTTTTTACCTATTTTTTTCCTTGCTTCTGAACTCCTAGTTTCTTCCATGCCTTTCCGAATCATGTTCATAGGAGTCGTATAGGCCTATATGTGAATTCTGTTGAACCTAAAAAGTCTAAATTGGACCTTAATACCTAAAAACCTAGGGGAGACCAGTGTAAAGCGGCCTACCTGGGTAAAACGGCCATGTGTAAGCATACCTTTAGCAGCATTGCCATATTGCCGATTATGTAGTGCACTACGTCAGAACTGCTTCTGAAAGTGGTCTGTAAAGTCGTGGATGGCTGTCTTCACAATTTATGATTATTTCGATATGATAACTGTTTTTGGAGGTTCTGATCTAAAGTATCTACTTATTATTTGATATAATTTCATACGTAATATACATAACGTGAAATGTTTATCTACTGCTTGATATAATAGAGGTTATAAAGTTCAACATGCATGTGTTCGAAACTACTTCAAGATGGCGGTGTTATGCTATAAGCTTGTTTGTTTAGATGCATGTGTAAAACGGCCATGCACGGTGGCCGTTTTACACAGTGCTTGGCCGTTTTACACCGTGCTTGATGGTTTTACTCTGATATCTCTGACGTAATACATTGAAACACTAGAACTTCTACAAGTAATTCGGTTTCTTTTCCAGTATCAACTAGGCTATAAGTAGACGTGTTAGGAACACTGATAGAAATTCTTGGAGCAGGGAAAATATGAGGGAAGCCATTAAAGCTGTTCAGGAAAATAAAATGAGAACTACAAAGGCAAGCAAAATGTATGATTTGTCTAGAACCAATCTGAGACGGCTAGTCGAAGAAAGGAATATAGATGCCATGTGTTGAAAAACTAGAAGAGAAAGCTGAAGCAGCCAGGTTCAAGAAAATAGTTAGAAAAAGAAACATGTATCATAAAATAATTTTGGAAAAGAAGAATACTAAGAACATTGAAATTACAAGTAGCGAAGAGAATTTAGACGATGAGGAAGATGCTGAATGCATATTTTGTCAAGAAAATATCCACTCCATTTCAGCTAGTGGTGAAGGATGGGCTCGCTGTATGTCGTGCATGAAATGGGCTCATGAAGAGTTTCCTGGACTTGATCCTGTAGCAGACGATGATTTCATCTGCGGTTTGTATCGCTAGACTATTAAATTTAAATGTACTAATTCATGTTATAATTGATACCATATTAATGCTTTTTTTTCAATTATATGATCTTAGTTAATTAGATTAACATGTTCCACTTTCACGATAATAAATAATATCGTGTAACTATATGTATTTTTCAACTGAATATGTTTTCTATCATATTTTTTCTAGCATAATATACACTGGGCCGTTTTACACAGATGCCAGTGTAAAACGGCCATTATATTACACTTCTGAAAAATTTTTATTTCGACAATATATTTTTTTTTTCAAAATTTAAAAAATGCCATATAACTGTCCTTGGATGATATACAACTCACACCTTTAAATTTAGACTCTTGAGCACACCGAAAGTTGTGTAAAGTAACACTTAAAATTAAGGTGGCCGTTTTACACAGGTTTCCTCTAATCATTGTTGATAAGAGTTAACCTGCATTTACAGCGTTATGAATGAATGAATGAATGAATGAATGAATGTTAGCCATGATGTCCCATGTTGGGCACAGGCCTCCTGTGATGGGGTTAGAACCCCCTCGACAGGGATGGCTCAAGTGTACTCGTTTGGTGAGCCAATCCAGGCGAACTTGTCGTGTACACTACTTTTGTGACATGGTTAATAATTCTATTAGACTTTAACTAGTCTCAGCACTCTGTTCTTTGCGTTATACATTGATTTTTTTTATTTTGAGAGAAATATCAATGCATTAAGAGAGAGAGAGAGAGAGAGAGAGAGAGCGAGAGAGAGGGGGGGGGAAGAATACACTCGAAATGTAGGAGGCTGCCTCAATCCCTAAGGCAAAATCTGTACTTAGCAGTGACAACATGTATGGCTCCATTGCTTTCCTTAAGGCGCATTTCAGTGACCTTCCAAAATATATTGAGTACTTGGAATCTTCGTCGCTACAACTGAAAGATGCAATTGGTGTCATTGACTCGCTTCTACAGGAACAAGTACCAGAACCCGTGGATGAAGCTGTCACGTTAAAACCGAAGAAAGTATTGCAGAGGAATCCAGGGTTTGAAAAAATAAAAAATGTGTGCTCCATCCTCAAGGGGGAAAGCTTCAATTGTCAGTTATAGTGGGTATCTGCTGCAGTGGCAGCGATGAAATTTGCACCTATGACGTCATATGCTGTCAAAAGAACCATTTCATTCTTCAAATGTAGGCCTATTTTGAGAGACGACTAAGTTCTCGCCATATCATTGGAATAGCCAGTGGCGGTGCGTCAATAAGAGCACAAGAGCACGTGAACACCTTGTTTCCATTAATGCACGACTAGTTTTATTATTTAATACCGTATTGACGTAGTGGGAATGTATAATAATATCAGAATCGAGTATTTTAAACTTCCCGCATCTTGCATAAACTTCTTATGTAAACTTGGCAACATCCGTTCACGTACAAGCTGTGCTCTTTTCAAGAAGGTTACAAGAATTTCACGCATGCGCGGGAGAATATTGTCTTTCGCTGGGCGCTTATGACTCGTCAAGAGCACAAAGCGTTAAGTGAACAGTGAATCTATCCTACAGATGTCAGGTGCATCGATGCTATCGTTCACGTACTATATCTCGAGGACGAAATTTAATAGTCTGTATTCTAGCCTATAGGTGCTCACTGTCGGAACGTTTACTTTATGTGGATGTGTGTACAGTGCTGCTACGAGAGTGTAGTTTGTGAATTACTATACTTCAGTGTCAGCATAATAGCATAGTTTGGCTTTCAAACACGTGCTGGCTGAATGTGGTGGTGGTGTGAATTTAAGTATCTGTATGGTAGTGTATAATATTTAAGAATAATATTTACTAGCATGTATTTATAGTAATCAATCTTTGTGAATGAGATTACAGTACTGGTATAGGCTATAGTGTATCAGTGTGTTGTGGATCAAAATATAGGCCTATTACTGAACACACGCTTTTGTAAATAACGCCATTGTGGTATGTATTCATTTTTAACAAACGTAAACAATGAATTCTGTTCAAGTAATTTGGAACAGTAAAGAACTGGGTAAACTGGCTTACCAGGAAAAATTCGAAATAAAAAGACTGGGTTTCATTATTATTATTATTATTATTATTATTATTATTATTATTATTATTATTATTATTATATGTTCTTTTGAATTTATATACGGTTTTTTCGATAGTGAAACATTGGAATCATGACATTTTATATTAGGCTAAACGTACGATTTCAAATTCTCTTCGATTTTGGAACACAAAATTGTGAACACATAATATTTGATCACGAACCGCCACTGGGAATAGCAATAGGCATATTGTTGCTTTTCCCCATCGGCATTAACTTCAAGTAACACGTTACACAACGCAGTACGTGTGGCGACCAACTTTTATCCAATCCACACACTTAACAATCGAAGCATAAAAAAAACACTTTTTTACCTTTCATTCTTAGATGCTGTGATTTCAAGGTGAACTAACCACAAACATTAGGCCCGTGGTTCGTTAGCCACGCATTAGGCCTACATGACGTTCGAGATCCATTTCTTTTACACGATTGCAAAATAATAGTAGTCCACCATACAAGAACCTTTCATAACCACTACTAACTGCTAGAACGTTAACTTCTTATCTCTGAGGATAATAGCAACTGTAGTTTCTTTCCCACTAATCGTCGAGTGTGTTGCTCCTCAGTGCAGCGGCATAATAATATTAGTTAATAAGACTTAAACCACCTTGAATGGTAGCGCTCATTCATTCTACAAAAATGGAAGTATTTTTTAAACGGTACCCTAACTTAAGGCACGGTCACACATCGCTACTTTTGCTGCGCAACTTTTGTACTGCAGCTGCAAAAGTTGCGTGTCGTGTTCACACGTAAGCCAAAAGTAGCGCGCTGCACGCTACTTTTCGTGCTGCGCAACCCGAGTGCTGCAAAAGTTGCAACTGGAGGTTGCGAGTCTGTTCACACACAAGGCGCTACTTTGCAGCCGCAGTCATGCTGCAGGTTTCCATCTCCGTGTTGACTTCTCAATATACATTTTGTGGTTATGTTCGCATTATTAAGAAACTCATGCGAAAGCTTCCTTATCTATTATTTGCTTTTCTGTCGTATCTAGTATTCAGAAATTGACATTATTTTTACTATAAAGCTTTTAAAAACGCCTATATACTTAAATGATAACCAACAGTATATTCACGTAATCAATGTTGGCAACCCTCCTGTTTGGAACTACGCTACGGAAAATTTAAAAAATGAATTATATCGTCAGCAATTATGCTCAGACTGTGTTGTGTATTTAATAACTGTTACAAATAATTTATTTTCATCACTTTTAACATTAAAATATATCCAAGCAATAAAAGTATCATTGACACATTTGGGTGGTAACACTGGTTGCAACCGCAGCAAAAGTTTCAACAAAACCGATATCAAAAATGCTGCGGCTGCAACTCTGAGAACCCTGTTCACAAGTCGCTACTTTTAAGCTGCACGCAGCATTGAAAAGTAGCGGGCAATAGGTTCGGCAGCCGCTACTTTTCGGGTTGCACCGTTGTTCACACGTCGCAGTACGAGAGTTGCGCAGTTTTTTGTACTGCAGCGCTGCAAAAGTAGCGACGTGTGACCGTACCTTTAAAAGAACAAAAATGCCACGTAACAGGGGTTTTCAAAGAAATTTTTATTACCATACAAATCGCCACCGAAATTGCAGTAATTATTATTATTATTATTATTATTATTATTATTATTATTATTATTATTATTGTCGTTTAGTCAATTGTCCGAAGACAGGTCTCAACCTCATAAGTGATACCAATAAGGAATCATTCATGAGTAGACTTCGGATTTTAGGTAAAAACTACGGGCCGTATTCATAGACATTCTTAGCGCGGGCTTCCGGTGGATGATCAGCGAACTAACGTTTTTCGTATTCATAAACCAGTGTTAGCGATATGATATGATATGAATCCTGTACAAGTAACCAGTAGATAGCCGGGAATAGTTTAGCACGCTCGTAGCGTGGGCTAGCGAAATGTCTATGAATAGCACCATTAGAGATGAACAAAACTAACTGCCGCTCTCGCTCGCTCTGTTCATTGCATTTGTCTTTCGAGTCTCGTCTCGTCTCGTCTCGTTATTGTCGTGCGCTTCGAGTCTCGCTCATCATTCTCGAAATAGCATTTGGTCGGCGTGAAAAGATTTCCTAACTTTGAATAACATACATAATTTCAATAAATAACATTATAAATGTTTAAATGAGACAAAAAGACAAAACAGAACAGTGTCTTAGTTATCAAAATGTTCTGGTTCTATTATATGATATTACCTACGGTCATATAAATATAAAAAAAGCAATTCTCAAATAAATTTGCATTTCTAAGAAATATAAAACATAACGTTAATATCTTTCTACTTGAGATTGCACACTTGATCTCAAACACATGAAAAGAAAATTCCTAGCCTTTTAATAAGGGCCTAGAGTTGACGGCAATTCGGAAGGCGGTAGTCTGCTAGCGTTTGCGTCGAGAGAGACGATAGAGAGGGCAAGGCAGCGTGCAACATTGCCACATCGTACTTCACGAGCACGTGCGATGCAAATAGCGCTGGAGAGAATTTAAATTATTATCAAAAGACAATAATGACCTTAGCCGTTAATTACTGTAAGCTTAACACCAAACAAATCCTGTTTCCTTCGTTAACAATATTCTTTGGACGTTTTTCAATCCCACACCACAAGCTTCTACAGTCGTTTCCTGCACGTTGGCCGGCAGCGTTCTGCTCGTCAACGTCTTTAAAATAATTACATACCTTAAACTCTATTTTCCACGTCTGCCTGTGCAACATTTGTCTTTTTACAGTCTCTTCTTCCAACTATTTATTTTACACACACACAGTAAATGTTAGTTTTATTTATTCAGTGTATTGAAACATTCACACGTGAACAAACAAACTTGGGAAGTACTTGTTACAGACTTATTCTGATTGGTTCTGCTGTACAAGCTTGTGACGTCACATGCCAGAAATGCTACGGCGCATATAGCAGCCGACCGCTTGCCGAACTGCCGTCTAGTCTAGTAATTAAATAAAGACTGGGGAACGGATTATTATACGCTGGAAGATAGAGATGATGTTTCAAATAGGCTACTTGATTGTTTACACATATATAACAGTTACCGAAGTAGATAAAAGTTCAGTCATGTATAAACAACTGTGGCGATTCAAGGCTGCTTGACTTTCTGGACTTCGGGAGTGATCTATCTCTTCGTCTCGAAACACTCACAAGCAGTCTTTACGTCAACAACGCGACGTATACAGCATTGTCGTGCGGGTTTTCGGCTTTGCGGGCGCTGTTAGTCTTGCTTTCTAGATCGTTGTTCATCTCTAGTAAAAACCTATTTTAATCCTTAAAAGATGGTTAATAAAAACTTGCAAGTACACGTTTCATACAAAACTAATGCCTAAAATTGATGTTTTAATAACACCTAAAAATGGCTATTTTGACGACAAAGGCTATTTTGACCTATTAAGTATGTTTTATCTCTAATACAGTAGGTCAAAACACCCATTCTTATTTCGAAAGTTTGTATTTTAAATTCCAAATGTGTTTCTGGTTGTGTTGAAATAAAGTACGGAATAAACTGGAGGAAGTTCTGCAGAGAAATATAAATTGAAGGACCTGCGTACTGCATTCATTCATTCATTCATTCATTCATTCATTCATTCATTCATTCATTCATTCATTCATTCATTCATTCATTCATTCATTCATTCATTCATTCATTTATTTTATTCCATAGATCTTACATGAGCAATGAAGCTTTAAGATGTGGAACAAGTCAACATTTTACAATATTACAAATACAATTTTTACAAATTTTTATAGTTTTACAATTTAGTAATTTTCTACAGTTTTTACAATTTTGTGCAATTTTTTACATTTTTTTCTTTTTTTTTTACATTTTGGCGAGATGTAGTGAGATGAGATGAGGTCCGAGGATTCGCCAAAATATTACCCGGCATTTGCCTTTTGGTGGGGAAAACCTCGGAAAAACCCAACCAGGTAATCAAATCAAAGGGGGGTAATCAAATCAAAGGGGTTGATGCCAAGGACTCACCATAGACTCGCCATAGACCATCCGGCTTCAGTCCCACGGCTGGGGAAAACCTCGGAAGAAACCAAAGACCAAAGGGGGATCCAACCCAAGCCCGAACGCAGCTTCGGATCAGCAGCCCAGCGAGTCTGCCGACTGAGCTACATCGATGGCTCTACTAAAAGTATACAATACATAGCCAATCAGATTAGTAAATTTACAAACGCAAACGATCTGCTTCAGATATCCTAGCAGGGAAGAACACGGATTTACAATGTAACATTCCTGCCCAACTAGTGTCAAAATTGAAATACGCTCCTGTTACTTTAGTGGATGTGGAGCGTTCATTTTCAGCATACAAATTTGTGTTGAGTGAGAGACGGCATTACTTTTTAGTTGAAAATTTATCAAAAATACTAGTAATTTATTGTAAAGCTGATTATGGACATTAACGGACAAGGCTTGGTAAAAATTGATTATATTTGACTTGTCTATGTACGGTAATGAATTTATGTCTAAAACTTATTTATCACATTTAATTGTTTAGTTTATGTATATAACTAGTTAGACATTTGTTGCTCTTGTACTTTTAGTAGTAGTGGTGGTAACGGTGTATAAGCATTTAAAATTTATTAAATTCTAGTAGTGAATCCCTGATGATTTGGAACATGTTATTAAAGGAAACATTATTTTTTGTTAGAGCCTATTTTCAATTCTTTAGAGACTCCACTTTTAAGCATATTTTAGGCACCTAAAATTACATTTTAACGACCTAAAAATCCATACCCTACTCATGAGGCAACTAGGTCAGGGATAGAATGGCCAGTTCGTTTCCTACTCCATTGCATACATCGTAGATTAGCTACATATCACACTAATCAGAATTCAGATGCATACAGTACAAACAATAGTTCTTCCTCTGACACATCGTCAAGTGAGATGTACTGCCTGATAATAATAGATGTGCACATCAGCCAGAACCTCAGTCAGATTATTATTATTATTATTATTATTATTATTATTATTATTATTATTTCATAAGCAATATCAGTCTTCGTATTCCTGCTACGGGTTTAAGATTTCAAAAATGTTTTATAATAGGAATTCTAAATCTCTGTCTCCGGTCTGCAGATGTATTAAATATGCTAATTTGCATGGATTGAACTTGGATCCATTTAATGTGTAGTAATACTTTTCGAGTTTTATGTCAGTTTTATTATTTATGCCATTGTTAGAGATGCACTATCACCTTTACTTTTTAACTTCGCTCTAGAATATGCCATTAGGAAAGTTCAGGATAACAGGCAGGGTTTGGAATTGAACGGGTTACATCAGCTTCTTGTCTATGCAGATGACGTGAATATGTTAGGAGAAAATACACAAACGATTAGGGAAAACACGGAAATTTTACTTGAAGCAAGTAAAGCGATCGGTTTGGAAGTAAATCCCGAAAAGACAAAGTATATGATTATGTCTCGTGACCAGAATATTGTACGAAATGGAAATATAAAAATTGGAGATTTATCCTTCGAAGGGGTGGAAAAATTCAAATATCTTGGAGCAACAGTAACAAATATAAATGACACTCGGGAGGAAATTAAACGCAGAATAAATATGGGAAATGCGTGTTATTATTCGGTTGAGAAGCTCTTATCATCCAGTCTGCTGTCCAAAAAGCTGAAAGTTGGAATTTATAAAACAGTTATATTACCGGTTGTTCTGTATGGTTGTGAAACTTGGACTCTCACTCTGAGAGAGGAACATAGGTTAAGGGTGTTTGAGAATAAGGTGCTTAGGAAAATATTTGGGGCTAAGTGGGATGAAGTTACAGGAGAATGGAGAAAGTTACACAACACAGAACTGCACGCATTGTATTCTTCATCTGACATACTTAGGAACTTAAAATCCAGACGTTTGAGATGGGCAGGGTATGTAGCACGTATGGGCGAATCCAGAAATGCATATAGAGTGTTAGTTGGGAGACCGGAGGGAAAAATACCTTTAGGGAGGCCGAGACGTAGATGGGAGGATAATATTAAAATGGATTTGAGGGAGGTGGGGTATGATGATAGAGACTGGATTAATCTTGCACAGGATAGGGACCGATGGCGGGCTTATGTGAGGGCGGCAATGAACCTTCGGGTTCCTTAAAAGCCATTTGTAAGTAAGTAAGGAAGTAAGTTAGATATGTATCATAGGCCTACTATTCTCGTCATTTGCATATCTCTACAATACTACTTATACGATTCCTGTCTTCATTTATATGATTTCATTATTTCATTTGTAATACATTTTATTTAATTGCCATTATTTTATTTTAATAGTCTCACTGAACTAATTTTAATAATATTATTTGTGCTGTTTATTTTGTTGCATTTTGGTCAATTGAGTAATGTAGACTATTATATTGATTGTATTTTCATCTCACTGCCATTTTCTATCATTCATTCTCATCATCATTTGTTGTTTTGTTCTATTTTGTATCTTGTGCTAGACTGTAATTGACCTTGTGCTGTTGTTTCGCACATTAATATTCTAAATAAATAAAATAAATAAATAAATAATTTCAAATATTATATGAGACTCACTGGTTGAAACGCCAGATTCCGGAAATATTAATAACGACGGAAGTCGCAGAGTGGCTAGCGAGCGAGTTAACAACAATGGTCAGGGTTGCCAACTTGGTCAGTTAGGGCCATATTCATAGACATTCTTAGCGCGGGCTTCCGGTGGACAATCAGCAAACTAACGTTTTTCGTATTCATAAATCAGTGTTAGTGATATGATATATTATGAATCCTGTACAAGTAATCAGTTGATAGCCGGGGCTAAGCACCTTAAGTATCTATAGAGAGTTTAATTCTTGAGGTCTGCTTATTCAAATTGAGTAGGCAATTTCACTGGCATTTGCTGAGAAATTTCAAGAATACAGCTCGCAGGAGGATACTCCATAACAACATAGAATTAGAAGTTCTAAGATACTGATGACTCTTGCAAGAAATCTTAATACATAATTCTGTAATAATTGTTTATATTATTTTGACTTGAACACGCCTTTAAAATCAGACCGATATATGGGGTACCAGACAGAAACTTCGATGTAATGATAGATAACTTTTGTTGGGTGATCCATTTCGAACAAGAACTTCGTGACTAACTGACTAAGCAATAACACGATTGAAAAAATATGGTCTCCCCTCGATTGGGTATACTGCTAAGATGCGAGCATGAACTTTGTGGTGCACGCATCGACTGGCGGCCATTTTGGACGTGTCCGAAAATTTCCGGGCATTAGGCCTGCTTCCATTGTAGACTCTTGTATGACGTCATTATTCTAACATATAGTTCAAGTAATTGATTTCTGCGCACTATGAAATGTACGTATGTTGCCGCGCTATAGCACCCTGATTTTGGTGCTAAACGAAAGATCTCGTCTGGATCTGTCAATACGTACACACGTAAACCCCATGTCTGTCACGCTCAATTCTTGCTTCGTAATTGTATCAAGTAACTCATACGATGTAAAGTTTCATGACTAAGTTGCTAGACTTGTTTTTACTTAATCTGTTGTATTTTTATTATTGCACAAAATTTGCGTTATTACTGCACATGTTGGTTTTATTACTGCACAAACTGTGTGCAATTGCACACTAAAAACAACCCTGCTTCGTAATAAATTGTGTGATAGACAACATTAAAGAAAGAAACCGGTTTCGATGTAGACCGGTTTTGACTCTTTAGTACGATGAACTGACTACAGATCATGTGTCTATGAAAAATATTACGTGTTGCAACTTTTCCAATGTCGTATTTGTAATTAGTACATACAGATTATATAAAAACTGGTTATTCTTCTCAATGTCATGAGAGCCTTGTTGACTAGTGTAACTTCTTTAATCCCCGTAAAGTTAATCGCTTAGTAAGAATCTGGTGATCCACCGCTCTGACTGTTTAGATTAGATTAGATTAGATCTTTATTAGCCGAATAGAATTACAAGCATTCATGGCGTCGTCAGTACACAAGAAAAATGACATAACATACAATATAATACAAAAATAGACTTAATTCTAAATAAATTTAACAGTTTAATATTAAGTGACATGCAAAAAAAAAAAAAAAAAAAAAAAAAAAAAAGAGAAAAAGAAAGAAAAAAAATATATATAGGACAAGCTTGATCTTCAGTCTCCACTGTTCTATCTAGTATCTTCTCTTTTTGCTTTTCCCTGTCTTTTCTTCAACTCTGAGTTACCTGAAACATAAATGGTCAAGGGCAGTATCAAGAAACGTTAAATTCTAAAATTTTAAATTTAGGCATTCATTTGTGCAAAATGGCATATGTGTTAATAAAACGTTCTTTACCTCTTTTTTTAATTTTCTTATGTTAAGTTCTTTGATTTTCTGTGGAAGTTTATTATATAAATTACTGTCCCTATGTGATATGCTGTTAAGACTTCTGGTAAGCCTGTGGTAATTCAGATGTATGTTTTGGGATGTTCTGGTGTTATACTCATGATAGGTTGAATTTGTTTTAAAGGAATCTATGTTATGATGAATAAAGCACACTGTTTCTAAAATATATATGCAGGGTACAGGTAAGAGTTTTAGTTCTCTGAAAATTTTTATACTTTCAGTCCGAATAGGAACTTTTTCAATGATTTTGAGTATTCTTTTCTGCAATTTGAGGACTTGTGTCACTTTTGGTGAAGATCCCCAGGTAATAATGCCATATGATAGTATTGAATGAACATATCCAAAATAGACTGATATTAAAAGTTCCATGGATGATATCGTCGCAAGGACTCGAAAAGCATAACATAAGCGACTCAGCTTCTCAGTTAGATGTTGTATATGCTTTTCCCATGTTAGACTGGAATCTATTCATATACCTAAAAATTTAGAGCATTCTACTTCCTTAATTATGGTATTACTAAGAACTATGTGAATCTGGTCAGTTGGATATTGATTGAAAGATACATATACAGTTTTATTTACATTTAATTTAAGCTTATTATTTGCTAGCCACTTGTCTAGTTTCGTTGATGTTGCATTAATTTTCATTTGCAAGTTCTCTTCCTTATTATCATTCAGTATTATGTTTGTGTCATCTGCAAATAAGACAGTTTTCCCTTCGGTTATATTTAACGGGAGATCATTTATGTATAGGAGAAATAATATTGGACCAAGAATTGAGCCTTGAGGGACACCATGGGGCATAGGAACGGTGTCAGGAAATGAGAGAGTCAGGATTCAATTCCTAACTGAACAAGTTACCTGGTTGATGTTTTCCCGAGGTTTTTCTACAACTTTGGGCGTTGGACCTCAAACTCATTTCGACATAATTTATTTACATGCCATTGTCATTACCATAGCCCGGGTTACGTTTACGCTGCACTGTGCTGTACAAGAGCGCGACCGTTCGGAGACAAACATCATTCAAAAGCGTTCCCCTAACGCCGGCTCGTAGCGTACGGTAGGCCTAGGGACAAGTGGTGTTGCCTGCTTGAAACCTGGATACTGCTCGTGCCTCACTACCTGAGCTGTTTCTTTGCGGAGCGAGACGCAGAGGGAGAGAGTGGGAGGTCTTGGGTACCGCATGTGCCTACTACCCTACGTTCAACACATCGGCCTTTTCAGGATTTCTTTCGTCAGCTATGGACAAGCGAATGTATAGGCTATCCCCTAACAAAACAAATTATGTCCTCATCAATTCCTGTAACTAAACACTAATACCAGTGGTAGACTACAGTCTCTACTTGAGATTATCGACCTAATCGCGATTACGGTTATCTATTATTCTCAAACTTTTTCCACCGCGAAACCCCTTTTAATCTAAAGTGTAACTGTGGAATCCTTGTAATATTTTATTAGTATTTAATAATTAACAGTCCACACCTGTGGAGTAATGGTCAGCGCGTCTGGCTGCGAAACCAGGTGGCCCGGGTTCGAATCCCGGTGGGGCAAGTTACCTGGTTGAGGTTTTTTCCGGGGTTTTCTCTAAACCCAATACTAGCAAATGTTGGGTAACTTTCGGTGCTGGACCCCGGACTCATTTCAGCGGCATTATCACCTTCATCTCATTCAGACGCTAAATAACCTAGATGCTGATACAGCGTCGTAAAATAACCCAATAAAATAAAAAAAATAAAATAATTAACAGATAAGCAAAAGCTAGTATCTCAATAATTCTGTTCAGTGGGACGAATGTATTTGCTTTTCAAGCCCATAACTGGTTTTATGGCGGAAAGTTGTAGTCTCATTTCTACTGTACTTCTGCATTTTGTCTTTTCGGTATTTTGTTTTAGTGAACACATACGCAGAGAATCCAGTGATGAAAGTGATAAGTATTATGGGTAATTTCCGTTTTAGATATTCATTAAACATATTGTTATTACGCATATTATTGGAATATTATTATTATTATTATTATTATTATTATTATTATCATTAACGGTGGTTTCATGTTATTATTGATTCATATTTTCGTAACATTTATATATTTTTATAGTATCCACTAAGTATAAATTGCCACCGGAGTAGCCCAGTCGACTAAGGCGCTTGCCTATCGATTCAGAGTTTCGCTCGGGCGCGGATTCGATTCCCGCTTGGGCTGATTACCTGGTTGGATTTTTCCCGAGGTTTTCCCCAACCGTAAGGCAAATGTCATGTAATGTTTGGCGAATCCCTGACCTCATCTCGCCAAATACCATTTCGCTATCATCAATCCCATCGATGCAAAATAACGTAGTAGTTGATACAATGTCGTTAAATAACTAAGTAAAAAAAGGTATGAAATAAAATTTAAAATCATATAGGGCTCACGGAACCCCGGAACATACATTGAGAAACGCTGCCCTATGGTAATTCAGCAGTTGTCCAGACTGAACGAAGAGTGGCCTAGTGTGTACATACATTTTAGGAAATCTCCATCAGAGATAATAGCGATATTGGTAACCACGATTAGAGTATCCAGTATTATAAACAGTAAAAACCTCTGCACTGGCATAGGATAATGTTTTCCGCACATGTAATATGCTGCCGTGCCGCCACGCTGCAGCTGCCGTGCCGGTCCGAGCAGACCTAAGAGGCATGGTTATAAGCACTAGGGAACTCTCGGTTCAGGACGTGAGACACGGGCAATAGATCTTCTAGGTCGCAGCGCTGGGTCGCAGTGCCCCGTTCTTAAAATGGAAGTGAAAATAATGATTAGGGGACCTTGGTTCCATAAGTCCATCACTAACTATGAAGGTTTCATATTAGCCTATAACAAATTTACCCTGGCATTAAAATGGTATAGGGAGATGCAAATCTAACTTTCAGGTAAAGTTCCCTGTGAAGCAGACTTGAATAATTTCAAGGGAAAAAATTGTTCCGGGGCTGAGTATCGACCCCGATGAAATTATTCACGTCTGCTTCACAGGAAACTTTACTTGAAAGCTAGATTTGCATAATATATACGTTACTGTAGGTATGTTAACAGAAAACCACAACTCCTAACAGTACTGTTATAGGACATAACAGTACCTATGAATTACGGCCAATTAATTTTTCATAACTGTTCAATATTTATGTCCACGGACAAGTCAGAATCATCTTAGTATATGATATATCGAATGTATTATAACAGCGTTTCTCAAACGTTTTTGAAATGGGGACCACTTTTTTAAGTCAGAACAGTTCCGCGGACCACCTTAATCTTGTTCCCTTCGAAAGCAAATTTATCATTTTGTAGTAGATTTTAATATCAATATACTTATATTTTAAAATATAATTGATTAATTAAAATTAATTTTATATTGGTATTAACTAATTAAGCTAATGTTAACAGAAGAAAATTCATTTTTATTTCTTTAATAAGACTAATAGAGTTTGGATAATCTTTAATGTATTAACTAAAAATAAATAAATAAATGTTGGTACTCATATTAATGAGATGGATGAGCCTGCCGATTCTTGCACAGTTGTTCTATATTTGGACGCATGCTGGTAAGCTTAAGTCGGAGATCGTCACATACATCGAGTCGATTTCGGTAGCCTACTTTGTTTTTATTAGAGTTAGTGATGAAAACCCTTTCTCACACAGATACGTAGAAACAAACTGAATTATAATCTCTAAAGCACCATTGTATTCTCTTTTCACTTGTGATGCAGTCCAGAAATTAACCATATCTACCACTTGGAATTTCATTTTAAGTCCGGTCTCATTCGAGAGTTCAATTAACTATTCTCTTTCACTCAATGCAAGTTTGTTAGTTTCAATATCGCAATGAAAGTGATCACGAACCCATGAAAATTCGTCATATTTACTTGGAAAATAAGTTTCAAATTGTGACCTCAGAGTTGTATTATTGGTGTATGATGTACAGTACGTGACCATTTCAATGTTCAGACTGAGTGTAGGTAAAACTATGACTTTCATAAATACATGAAAAGGTTCGGTCCTCTGTTATGAATTTGAGTGGTCCTTGGCTGGGTTACAGGGGCGGTGCCAGATGTGTAGAGAAAAGATGGCGAGAAGCACCACGTTCATAGTGCTTCAAATCCCTCTTTTGTTGTTGAGAGTAGAGCGGGAAGTCAGTAGACGGATTGCCATGTGTCATTTCCAAACTCTGAGATTTTCGGCTGTAGAGTGATACGCAATTCGTTTGAATTTTATTTCTTCTTCTGTCTTTGAAGGACCACAAGGGCAGACCTCGAGGACCACAGGTGGTCCGCGGACCATAGTTTGAGAAACGCTGTAATATAATACCAACTTTTACCAATCTTTTCAGCAAAATAATACTCTCTTGAATGTATATTAGTTACATTGTCTAAAATAGTGGAACATCAACAAGCACTATTCTTTTTTAATTAGTTTATTTTACGACATGTGAGGGAAAACCCCGGAAAAACCTCAACCAGGTAACTTGCCCCGACCGGGAATCGAACCCGGGCCACCTGGTTTCCCGGCCAGACGCGCAAACCGTTACTCCACAAGTATGGACAAAGGAATTTAAGACCGGATATCAGGCAAGGGTAAACGTGATCAAGGATGAGAATGGTGACTTGCTTGCAGACTCTCATTTCAATCCTGAACTGATGGAAAAACTATTTTGGGCAACTACTAATGTACATAGGCCAGATAGAAATGATCGGGACGAAATACAAATACAAACTGCTGAACCATTTATACCCAAACCCACACTTTCAGAAGTCGAAATTGCAATAGAAAATCTGAAAAATTACATGTCTCCAGGTATCGATCAAATTACAACAGAATTAATACGAGAGGGTGGAAGCGCATTATCTACCGAAATTTGTAAACCTGTACTTGCTATCTGGGAAAAGGAAATTGTACCAGAACAATGGAAGGAGTCCATAATCGTACCTATTTTTAAGAAGGGGGACAAGACTAACTGTAGTAACTTTCGAGGAATATCACTTTTGTTGATGTCGTACAACATTTTGTCCAACATTCTTTTGAGAAGATTAACTCTACACGTAGATGAAATTATTGGGGATCATCAGTGCGTTTTAGGCTTAATAGATCGACTATTGATCAGATTTTTGTATTCGACAGATATTGGAGAGAAAATGGGAGTATAAGGGTACAGTACATAAGTTATTCATAGATTTCAAAAAGGCATATGACTCGGTTAAAAGAGAAGTTTTATATAATATTCTTATTGAATTTGATATTCCCAAGAAACTAGTTCGGTTAATTAAAATGTGTCTCAGTGAAACTTACAGCAGAGTCCGTATAGGCCAATTTCTATCTGATGCTTTTCCAATTCACTGTGGGCTAAAGCAAGGAGATGCACTATCACCTTTACTTTTTAACTTCGCTCTAGAATATGCCATTAGGAAAATTCAGAATAACAGAGAGGGTTTGAAATTGAACGGGTTACATCAGCTTCTTATCTATGCGGATGATATGAATATGTTAGGAGAAAATTCACAAACGATTAGGGAAAAGACGGAAATTTTACTTGAAGCAAGTAAAGAGATAGGTTTGGAAGTAAATCCTGAAATGATGAAGTATAAGATTATGTCTCGTGACCAGAATATTGCACGAAATGGACACATAAAAATTGGAGATTTAGCCTTCGAAGAGGTGGAAAAATTCAAATATCTTAGAGCAACAGTAACAAATATAAATGACACTGGGAGGAAATTAAACGCAGAATAAATATGGGAAATGCCTGTTATTATTCGGTTGAGAGGCTTTTGTCATCTAGTCTGCTGTCAAAAAATCTGAAAGTTAGAATTTATTAAACAGTTATATTATCGGTTGTTCTGTGTTGTTGTGAATCTTGGACTCTCACTTTGAGAGAGGGACAGAGATTAAGGGTGTTTGAGAATAAGGTTCTTAGGAAAATATTTGGGGCTAAGAGGGATGAAGTTACAGGAGAATGGAGAAAGTTACACAACGCAGAACTACACGCATTGTATTCTTCACTTGACATAATTAGGAACATTAAATCTAGACGTTTGAGACGGGCAGGGCATGTAGCACGTATGGGCGAATCCAGAAATGCATATAGAGTGTTAGTTGGGAGAACGGAGGGAAAAAGACCTTTGGGGAGGCCGAGACGTAGATGGGAAGATAATATTAATATGGATTTGAGGGTGGTGGGATATGATGATAGAGACTGGATTTATCTTGCACAGGATAAGAACTGATGGCGGGCTTATGTGAGGGCGGCAATGAACCTTCGGGTTCCTTAAAAGCCATTTCTAAGTAAGTAAGTAAGTAAGTTTTATTAATTAAGCACTTCTATTAATTGTAGAGCTGGTTGAGTGTAAGAGAAGTCCTTAAGGCCTTACTCTGCCAGGTAAAATAAAATAAATTATTATCATTATTATTATTATTACTATTATTATTATTATTATTATTATTATTATTATTATTATTATTCAGTTTTTGGTGCTGAAACCTCTGTCACAATCGACCATAGAGATAGGAAGAGAGTCTACACACAAAAACTTTCTTCTGAGTAATCATGTATATTTTCTCCATTATTGTCTATGTAATCCCTGAATACATTTCTTGATGTGTCATAGGAGAGGGCAAACCGTTGGCATATACTTCTCAAACGGCGTTGACCTTCCGGCCAAGAACTCATTACATTATAAGGTCATTTATGTCTGTCGAGATCATCTATATCATTCATGAAAGAAATTAAGCCTTCGTTCTCTTCTGAGAGCAACTTCTTCTTCAAATTATCGACTAAGCTTTGACACAATTATGCAAATCTAGCTTTCAGATAAAGCTTCCTGTGAAGCAGACTTGAATAATTTCAAGGGAAAAATTGTTCTGGGGCCGGGTATCGATCCCGAGACCTCTGGCTGAACGCACCAGAGCTCTATCAATTGAGCTACCCAGGAACTCCACCCGACACCGTCCCCTATTTATTCATTCTTTTGTGCTCGATTCTCTTAGTTCCGAAAGTGAAATATTCATAAACATGCCCCTTTGCAGCCCTTCTTCTGTATTTCTTAGGAAAGCACCTGATATTTCCTTCACGTTCTCTAATAACCTTATGGCTTTTTTATGTAATACTTGAAAGTGGAGGAAATTGTGACACTGTCTTTCTGAAAAATTATTAAGTTACGATTGCTTCGGAAAATATTTGGGGCTAAGAGGGATGAAGTTACAGGAGAATGGAGGAAGTTACACAACACAGAACTGCACGCATTGTATTCTTCACCTGACATAATTAGGAACATTAAATCCAGACGTTTGAGATGGGCAGGGCATGTAGCACGTATGGGCGAATCCAGAAATGCATATAGAGTGTTTGTTGGGAGGCCGGAGGGAAAAAGACCTTTGGGGAGGTCGAGACGTAGATGGGATGATAATATTAAAATGGATTTGAGGGAGTTGGGATATGATGATAGAGACTGGATTGATCTTGCTCAGGATATGGCGGGCTTATGTGAGGGCCGCAATGAACCTCCGGGTTCCTTAAAAGTCAGTAAGTAAGTAAGTAAGTAAGTAAGTAAGTAAGTAAGTAAGTAAGTAAGTAAGTAAGTAAGCAAGCAAGCAAGCAAGCAAGTAAGTAAGTAAGTAAGTAAGTAAGTAAGTAAGTAAGTAAGTAAGTAAGCAAGCAAGTAAGTAAGTAAGTCTTTCTGAAGACATTCTGATAAGATGCTTATACTGGTTGTGTGTTCCAATGTTCAGTAGTAAACAGTGTTCCGAATCGGTGAAGGGCCTAAAAAGTGGGGGTACGTCGTTCCCCCGGGGAGAAAGTAGAGGTACGGCGTGTACCCGCATTCCCGCCCGATTTAAGCCGTGTTTACCGCTGGATGGATTCGGTCCTAAGATTGTAGTTTGAGTAAATGAGTAAGAATAATAAAATCAAAAGATAATTATCAAGAAATGCGGCAAGGAGATTTAATAAAACTATAGTATCTGTCAAGCGGAGCGCAAAGAAGCATGTGACTATGTGTGTGGAGACAATCGTACGTAAGCCTGTGGTGAAGTTGAACGTCACACTGTCGATGACGCTAAGGAAGTGCATTTCATTGTTAATTGCTCACCCATGACCTTTGACTTTACAGCCATTGTTAAGTATCGAAGCTATTGGCATACAGAGAAACATTAGTATTCGTGATAGCGGGTTCCACAAACTCAAGTTCACAGTCGAGTAACTAAAAATATTCCTCTTCTCTTCTGTATGGAGTATTAGCAGGCCTGACTCCAGAAAGAAACGTCTTTGAAATTTCGCTGCGTGGTGTGATTAAAACAGTCAGGATTCTACTTGTCAGACGTCATTGCCTGAGGTAAGGTTAGAGTTGTTTCAAGGTTGTATAATACACTATCTACCGAAAAGTAATTGGGCATTGTTTTTTGCCCCTTTGTAACCTCGTGGTACCACCTCTTGTTGCTATAACAGCAGCCACCTTGTCAGGCATGCTCTCCACTAGTTTGTGTAGGATATCCACTGGAGTGCGTACACACTTAGCGAACGAACAACGAACGAACGACAAACGATTGTATTCGTTGATTGAAATCGGTACGTGTGTACGTCGCAGCAAAGGCAAACCGATCGTTTGGTTTGCCTTCGGAAGTGATCCGTCGCTTGTCGGTACATCAAAGGAAGTTGGTATTCGTTGTGGACGGGATTTGCCACTAGTTGGTAGTTCGTAGCAGAACGCAGCGCTTAGTTCAATTTCACCAACAGGATGTCGAAACTGGAGTGGACGGAAGACGCTGTTATAAATATTATTAGTGCATATAGGGAGCAGGAAACTTCATGGAATCCCAAGCATCCTGCTTACCACAATAAAGTAAGAAAACATGATGTTTGGGAAGCTATTGGAAAGATGTTCAGTTGCAAGATATGCGAGTCAAACACGTGCAAAATTTGAAAATTATTTTTGTTTATTTATTTTCAGTGGATATATGTTTGTTGTTTATTGTAGGGACCAGAAGTCAAAAAGAAAATTGAGTCCCTACTGACATCATTCCGGAGGGAAAGACAGAAGTCCACAAAAAGATCTGGAATGGGGAGTGACGAAGTGTACGAGTCAACTTGGTTCGCGTATAAACATATGTCGTTCCTTTTGGACAAATTCACGCCCAGAAAAACAAAGTTCCAACCTTGTGGTCACAAAATAAATTATTGGTACTGAAAAGTGCCTTTTCTTAAGCATGATGCGCATTCGACACAGACAGATCTCTCTTTTTAGTATTTTAAGATAATTATTGTCAGTGAGGTATCCGTGTACTGAAACTTTCCCCTGTCTTGCAGTCGTACCTTAATAAAATCTTTCAGTTTCTCAATTATAGCTGTACATACTTCTGGAACAAAATTAGCTGTTTCGACCTTTGAATAAATACATTAAACTTGTATACGAATTTCCTGTAGCGAGATATCGAAGTGTTAATGCTAGTCTTTCCTGAATAGGTATTGCTTCTCGCCAGCCTGTGTCTTCCTTGGAAATGTTTGGCCTTATTTTGCACAGTAATATTTCGAAGTCGGTTTCTGAAATGCGACAGAAGTTGTGAAACTGTCCCGATTCCATTCGACGTAAATCATGAAGCAAGTCAGTGCCTCTATATTGATTGTGACTTTCGTAGAGTGGCGTCTGCCACCATCGCCTTTTGGTTTTTAACTTTCTTTTTGTTAAACTGCCTATATTATAATAACAACGGCTGCGCTTGCTATAGTCATATTTCCGTCTGATTTTATTGCGGATAATCAGCGTACGTGAATGTTTTCTGACAATTTGCTGATGACTTGAACGTTGCTCCAAACAGCGAACGAACAACGAAGTTTTGCTTCACCATTCGTTCGTTGTTCGTTCGCTAAGTGTGTACGCACCTTTACAACATGGCACTCAGTTGGACAACGGAAGTTGGCCGCATCTCCCGAGACCTCAATCGCAGGTCCAATTCGTCCCAAAGGTGCTCAATGGGATTGAGATCAGGACTCTGTGCAGGCCAGTCCAACCGGTAAACATTATTGTCTGCATAGTAGCCGCCGAAACATAGGGCCAACTTCCATTGTCCAATTGAGTGCCATGTTGCAAGAGGAATGGCGACGCATTCCAGTGGATATCCTACACAAACTAGTGGAGAGCATGCCTGACAGGGTGGCTGCTGTTATAGCAACAAGAGGTGGTACCACGAGGTTACAAAGGGGCAAAAACTGTGCCCAATTACATCTTTGTAGATAGTGTAATTAAGTACATGTACAAGTGGAATTATTAACTATTAAATATATTGTATTGCATTTATTTACATTCCACATCGCTTCACAACTAGAATATGTAACACATAAAAAAGTCTTAATAGTACTACAAAATTTTCATTCAAAGTCACTGTCTAGTTGAAATATATACAGAAAGATTTTACAATACATTAGTACAGCACAAGAGGTTAGTATCGATACCTAACACAAGATAAAATAATTATTCATTCTGCGTTGTTGAATGTCATAAATTCGCCTACAAAATAGAAGGCGTGAGAAATTAGGTACGGTACTTTTTTAAGTTGGTCTTAAATAATCTTATATTTTGAGTTTAATTTTTTATATCCATAGGAAAACTATTAACAATTTTTACTACCATATAACGCACTCCTTTTTGACAACACGATAGACTTACTGATGGACAGGGGCAGATATTTATGGAGATTAATTTTATCATTTGTGTTTTTTAATATTGGTGTCGACGGAGATTGTTGGAGATTGATTTGTACTCTTGGCGGAGATTAATGGAAATTTTGGAAAATACAATTATTTTGGAATTGGAGTATTAACTCAGTATGAATATTACTTTCCAAATAATTAACATTAAGGGTTCGTTGGATTCTGGTAAAGATGTGGTTGTTGGAATGATACTGTATTTAAAACACAATAGATAGATAGATTTATTGATATTAGTTCACAAAAGTACAAACTTAATAATTTAAAAAATGATCCATGTATAAAAAGTAGTCATACATAATAAATACACAATTTCCTAAACTTATTAATCTATCACAAATCTCAGTAATTTATTGGTTGAAACTTGCACTTACGTGGATTGAAACTGTATTTAAAACACATTAATTAAAAACGGAAAAAAGAACTTGCAGCCCTCAAATTAACACTTTCAAATTATTAGCGAAATGTTGAGTTCACTAATGTAATCAGAACACCTGGAATACCATGTAATGTAGCCTACTTGGATATATAACAAATTAAAGTAGTAAGAAAGTCCGAAAAGAAACTCAGACTATGAAATTCGCTATAAAACGACGAAATAGTAATAATTCGCGAATGTGTTCATATTTCGCTATTAGAGCTCTGTTTCGCGATTTTTCGCGATTGTTTTATCCGCATATTATTAATTAGAATCACTTAATTCGTAAAGATTAGTAAAAATCTATTGTACTGTATATCTATTATATCGTGATTTTCGCGATCTCCATAAATACCTGGCCCTGCTGATGGAGTATGAAAGTAATTTTTGACGAATATTTATGCTATGAACTTAAAGAACCTTAAAGAACGATATATATTATTTTTAATGTACCGAAGTACATATGATATTTCCATGCAGATATTCTGCGTCATCATACGATGAAAGAGTAATGGAACGGAGAAAAATTCTCTCCGGCGCCGGGATTTGAACCCGGGTTTTCAGCTCTAAGTGGTGATGCTTTATCCACTAAGCCACGCCGGATACCACCCCGGCGTCGGACAGAATTGTCTCTGATTAAGTTCCAACTCTTGGGTTCCCTCTAGTGGCCGCCCTCTGCACTACGTCATAGATGTCTATGAACATAGGACCGAAGTCCACACATGTGCTGAGGTGCACTCGTTATTTATGCTATGAACTTAAAGAACCTTAAAGAACGATATATATTATTTTTAATGTACCGAAGTACATATGATATTTCCATGCAGATATTCTGCGTCATCATACGATGAAAGAGTAATGGAACGGAGAAAAATTCTCTCCGGCGCCGGGATTTGAACCCGGGTTTTCAGCTCTAAGTGGTGATGCTTTATCCACTAAGCCACGCCGGATACCACCCCGGCGTCGGACAGAATTGTCTCTGATTAAGTTTCAACTCTTGGGTTCCCTCTAGTGGCCGCCCTCTGCACTACGTCATAGATGTCTATGAACATGGGACCGAAGTCCACACATGTACTGAGGTGCACTCGTTATTTATGCTATGAACTTAAGAACCTTAAAGAACGATATATATTATTTTTAATGTACCGAAGCACATAAGTTATTTCCATGCAGATATTCTGCGTCATCATACGATGAAAGAGTAATGGAACGGAGAAAAATTCTCTCCGGCGCCGGGATTTGAACCCGGGTTTTCAGCTCTATGTGCTGATGCTTTATCCACTAAGCCACGCCGGATACCACCCCGGCGTCGGACAGAATTGTCTCTGATTAAGTTCCAACTCTTGGGTCGGATCCCGGCCAACTGGTCACTCACAACGAGTGCACCTCAGCACATGTGTGGACTTCGGTCCTATGTTCATAGACATCTATGACGTAGTGCAGAGGGCGGCCACTAGAGGGAACCCAAGAGTTGGAACTTAATCAGTGACAATTCTGTCCGACGCCGGGGTGGTATCCGGCGTGGCTTAGTGGATAAAGCATCAGCACGTAGAGCTGAAAACCCGGGTTCAAATCCCGGCGCCGGAGAGAATTTTTCTCCGTTCCATTACTCTTTCATCTTAAAGAGCGAGTTTTCCTGACACATCCAACAACTCTACTACAACTGAAAGATGCCATCTCGCAAGGAATTGTCAATATTCCAAGACATTATCTGCAAAATGCTGTGTATGGTGTCGCAGACGGAATGCTGTACGTTGAACAAGAGAACGGCGGACATCTTCCCAATGTTTTGTAAACCTCGTTGTTTGCACAGCACTATGATGTTTTTGTTTTTTCCCTATCTCAAATATTATAATATTTATAGCGGTTTAATATTTGAACTGACTTTGAAATATCCTATATATAAAATGTTCATATTAGCCAGAACCTCATTCAGAGGTATGGTACTTAAATAAAACATAATTTAACATTATCAAGATATGCAGTTCCATGACCCTTGAGGAACACTTGCTAACAACAGGGAATAAATCAGAATAATCACTGTTAATGTATGTATGTATGTATGTATTTATTCACATTGCAAATGGGTAAATACCCTGTGGCAGTGGTAACTGATTACACTCAATAATGACAATTAATAACAAACACAATTAATAATAATAAATACTAATATTAATACATGATAATAATAATAATAATAATAATAATAATAATAATAATAATAATAATAATACTTACAAATGGCTTTTAAGGAACCCGAAGGTTCATTGCCGCCCTCACATAAGTCCGCCATCGGTCCCTATCCTGTGCAAGATTAATCCAGTCTCTATCATCATATCCCACCTCCCTCAAATCCATTTTAATGTTATCCTCCCATCTACGTCTCGGTCTCCCTAAAGGTCTTTTTCCCTCCGGTCTCCCAACTAACACACTATATGCATTTCTAGATTCGCCCAAACGTGCTACATGCCCTGCCCATCTCAAACGTCTGGATTTAATGTTCCTAATTATGTCAGGTGAAGAATACAATGCGTGCAGTTCTGCGTTGTGTAACTTTCTCCATTCTCCTGTAACTTCATCCCGCTTAGCCCCAAATATTTTCCTAAGCACCTTATTCTCAAACACCCTTAACCTATGTTCCTCTCTCAGAGTGAGAGTTTAAGTTTCACAACCATACGGAACAACCGGTAATATAACTGTTTTATAAATTCTAACTTTCAGATTTTTGGACAGCAGACTGGATGATAAGAGCTTCTCAACCGAATAATAACACGCATTTCCCATATTTATTCTGCGTTTAATTTCCTCCCGAGTGTCATTTATATTTGTTACTGTTGCTCCAAGATATTTGAATTTTTCCGCCTCTTCGAAGGATAAATCTCCAATTTTTATATTTCCATTTCGTACAATATTCTGGTCACGAGACATAATCATATACTTTGTCTTTTCGGGATTTACTTCCAAACCGATCGCTTTACTTGCTTCAAGTAAAATTTTTGTGTTTTCCCTAATCGTTTGTGGATTTTCTCCTAACATATTCACGTCATCCGCATAGACAAGAAGCTGATGTAACCCGTTCAATTCCAAACCCTGCCTGTTATCCTGAACTTTCCTAATGGCATAATAATAATAATAATAATAATAATAATAATAATAATAATAATAATAATAATAATAATAAATGTTGTCAGAATCACGGAGCACGATACCACATCACACATTGGACAGTTTTTTGACTCACGTTCGGTGCCCGTGGCACGATCCCATGAGAAACTTTAAATCAACTTAAACAATTTAAAATTTTTGATGCAACGATTGATGCCATAGGATCTCATGTGTTAAAATCATCCTTAGCTATAATTAGTAATCATTTGTACCCAATAAACTTTTATTGTAAATGATTGCCTATGTTTTCGTATCATTTATCTTAATGTTTTTTTTTCTTTCAATTGTGACACAATTGTTTTTAATGATTATTCTTTATGAACTGATTAGTAGGCCGATCTATCGAACCCTTATTTAGGGCGGCTTTTGTTAATACAAATTTATTATTAATAAATAATAATAATAATTTTATTTATTTATTTTATTTATTTTATTTTTATTTATTTATTTATATTTAATGTGCTGTACAACAGCCAGTGGCCAATTACATTTCAGCACAAATATAACAAAAACATAATATAAAAATAATTATTACACATAAATACAATTACAATTAATTACAATAATGACGATGAATGGATAACTAAGAATACTATGAGACAATGATAATTGAGTACAATGCCTAAAAGAATACATAAATGATAAATCTTTGCCAAGAGCAAACTAAGTCTATACATTGAAGGGATCGAATTCGCAGCCATGCATGTTGGCATTTTTAATGCATCTGGAGACTGGTGAAAGAAATTTCGAATTTCTATTATAGAAAAGTTTGTGGGCTCTCATATCTTTTGTTGGAATACGTAAGGTAATATTGTTTAAGAAAGAGTCACAGGATATATCACCTTTGAGGACTTTACAAAAGAACGGATAATCTAGCTCATGGCGTCTAGCATATAGATTTTGACAATTAAAATATTCTCATTTTCTCTCATAACTATAGCTAACCGGAATTAATGGGCAGAAATCTGAATGAACATAAGGATATAAATTTTCTTTGTATATTTTCTAATTTAGCCGAGTCCGTAGTTGTAATCGAGTTCCAAACTACAGATGCATATTCGAGTTTCGATCGCACCAATGTATAGTATAGCATTAAAAGAGAATCTGGCGTGGAAAAAGAATAAGTTATTGACCGTATTATTCCTACCATTCTGATTGCGTGATTGTAAATGTAATCAACGTGACTATGAAAATACAATTTACTGTCAAAGAATATTCCCAAATCTTTTACGCAATCCGTTCTGTTAATTAGAACATTATTTAGATAATAATTAAATTCCAGTGAAGAAGTTTTTCTAGAAAAGGTTATTACATTAGTTTTGGATACGTTAATTTTCATACCATTGTCTTCCGACCATTTAGCGACTGAATTAATTATATAATAATAATAATAATAATAATAATAATAATAATAATAATAATAATAATAATAATAATGTAGACAGACTGTTTACGATTAGATAAGTAAGATCTCAGAAGCTGAAAATCTCTGCCGGTCATTCCATAGTATTCTATTTTATACATAAGAATATTATGAGATAGGCCACAGTATAGAGAACATACAGTAAAGATACCTAAGCCATTTCGTGGGAACAAATTCTGAGTGTGCATGTCACGAAACCGGGTGTATTATCTGGAACCTCCACCAGATGGATCTCCATCTACGACAGGGCTGGCATAATTTAATATTAACTGAAAACATTCATTACTCATCTCTTAACAATTTTAAAGATATGAGGCAAAGCAATGGCAATATAACCATAGTAATAATAATAATAATAATAATAATAATAATAATAATAATAGTAGTAATAATAATAATAATAATAATAATAATAATAATTACTTCCATATGCAATCATCATGAAAATATTCACTAATTGACGCTAACGTTCAAGTCACTGTTTGAGGCTTATGTTGGTAAAATTGATCCAAGTACAACATAATACATCATGGCGTCCGTTGCGGTGAAGTGCGAACATGAACGTCAACAATGGATATAAGTATTTTGACTTCCTAGCGACATAATATTAATGATAGATAATATACATACAAGATTATTCGTATTACTGACCAATAAAATAAATAAATAAATAAATAAATAAATAAATAAATAAATAAATAAATATTTTACTAATATTTTGATAGTGGTTTGATACTAACGACATAGTTGGATTCATTGAGAACTAGACCTTACTGAGCTTGAATTTAGTACCAACATCAAAGGTGCCGACAAGAGTTGTCCCTACTGATTTTTCTTATACTGTGGATAGGCTATTCACTCAAACGCCTTGGAGAGGTCACACAAGATCGCCAAAGTGTTGCTGTGATCTTCAAAGCCTGAAATAATTGATGCTAAAAAATCTTCAAGAGCACTAACCATGGATAAATCTTTCCTTTAGTAAACAAAGAATTAGATTCAAAATACTGAGGCAACTGTTCATACATAACAGTTCCAATAATGTTTGAAAATGTTGTAATAATACTGATCAGTCGGTAATTCTCCGGCTTGGAATGATCATCTTTCTCGAAAACAGTTACAGCTTTAACAATTATTGTAAGAGCTTTAGGAAATTCTCCATTCACGAGACATTTGTTTATACAGGGTGTTAAGAGTAGAATTGTGCTGTAATTAATCTATTTGAGCCGTTCAGAGCAGAAGTGGTGTAAGTCAAAAATGGGTAATGAGGATTAAAGTGAACATTCTGTAAAATACAGCGCAAAGTAGCAATTAATATTCAATTTATTTAAACTATTAGTAGTCAGTGGATAGCAAGAAGGTCATATTGATTGCTACTTTGCGCTGTATTTTACAGAATTTTTACTTTAAACCTCATTACCTAATTTTGACTTACACCACTTTTGCTCTGAACGGCTCATTTCCTCAACATGCCATTAATATCATATATACCCTAGTTTTTATAATGTTTTATTGTATTAACTACCTCCAACACATCTCCTCACAGGGGATATGTTTTCATTTGAAATTCATAGCTTGCTTACCGTTCAAAGATTTAAAAACGGGCTCTCAAGTGTTGTCGGAAAAATTCACCATTAAAATGGGACACACTCACGGACAGGAGAACGCGAATTCGATTATGCGCACTGTTCAAAACATACAGAGGTGAGCCTGCCTGGAGAGAAATAAAAAATAGGTTGCAGCCGCCAAATTACTCTTCAAGGAACGACCACTCATATAAATTGAGGGAAAGAAGACAGAGGACGGACACTGGAAAGTTTCCTTTTCTCAATCGTACTCTCAGGAACTGGAATGCTTTACCTGCAGACTTACTAAAGGCTTTACCAACAACCAAAAATGTATTTAAAAATAGGCTTAAGGACTTTACTAATAGACGGTAATTATACACAGTATTTAAAGGGTGTAAATGATATTTTGTTATTGAAGTGTTGTATCAGTGAAGAATTATGTTGTGTCAGTGAAGTGTGTTGTGTCAGTGAAGGGTGTTGTGTAAGTGAAACGTGTTCCTGTCAGTGAAGCTTTATAGTTTATAGTGGCAGTGCAAAGTATTTGAACAGTGAAATGTTTTTGAAGTGTTAGTGAAATCAGGTTAGAATCAGTGAAATGTGTCGTAGTTCCAGTGCAGTGAGTACGTTGACAGCGAAATGAGTGTAGTGCTGAAAGGTTCTTGTGCAGATATGAACATATCATACTCGTGGGTTTTAGTTCGAACTTAGGGTTAAGATATAAATTAGATTTATTTTAAACTAGCCGTACCCGTGCGCTCCGCTGCACCCGTTAGAAATAAATATAAAGTAATTACATAATTAAAATAGTACATTTGATTCAGGGAACATTCGTGTTTGATAGAAGGATAAATCGTTTAATATGTTACTTAATTTAAATTGCATCCAAATAATTAAAATGCGATCATCTTGGTCCAGAGACCACTCATTGGTGCAATGACAATTCCTTTAACATGTTTCTAATTTTTATTACATGCAACCATAGTTTAATGAACATTGACATCATTTAGATTTAATGTGTATACTTTATTGTACTTGTTATAGGTTTCCATTGAATTATGGTAATAACTTAATTTTAACCCTTGTTTTCTACGTATTCAATAAATGGCGTTTGGCCCACTATGGTTCTGAACCCTTCAAATAACTTAAATTATATTATATAATATTACATTACATATATTGTATTATATTATATTATATTATATTATATTATATTATATTATATTATATTTTATTATATTATATCAGAAGTTACTGTAATAACATTATAGCATTATGTCCATCTAGAGAAACTACATTTTCCAATGGTGAAATAATAATTAATTATACAAATCGGTTAATTTAGCTTCCGATATTACTTCATACAAACACAGAAACATTCTCTGTAGGCTATCTTTCATAGCTTTCGATTGTTGCTGTCCAAGGCCCCTTATAGACGAAGTCATTTGTTTTTTATTTCATTATACGGCCTTAGATGGCAGTTATTTTAATTTTAAAACTCATTCATCTCATTAAATATCAGTCCTATCAAAATTTTTCAAGGAATAAAACGTATCGCAAATTATTTTTAAAGAAACTTTTGTTATTTAACATTTTTCACAAAAATCAATAATAAGCGAGATATTTCGATTTATTTAATTCAGGCCCCCTTACAACCCCCCCTTTTAAATAATGTATTTTGAATGCCATATAGCCTAAAATCTAAGTTACAAGGAACTTAATTTATATTCCAATTTTCATCGAAATCCGTTCAGCCATTATCGCGTGAAAAGGTAACAAACATATAGACAGACAGACAGAGATAGACATACAAACAAAAATTTCAAAAAAGCGATTTTCGGTTTCAGGGTGGTTAATTATATATGTTAGGACCAATTATTTTTGGAGAATCGAAAATTACCAGAAAAATTTCGGCTACAGATTTATTATTAGTATAGATGTTATTTTAAGTGATCGTGCTTCATTTAATTTAGGATATTCCCTGTTATTATTATTATTATTATTATTATTATTATAAATTATTGTTAGTATTAATTATTAGTATTATTATTAATTGTATTATTAATTAATAAGTTTATTGTCATTATTGAGTGTAATTAGTTACCACTGCCACCGGGTATATACCCATTGCAGTGTGAATAAATACATACATACATACCATCCCGGATAGTATAATGGGCCCACTCGAGCAGCCTGCGTGCGATGACAGTCCCAGTCCGTGCCCTCGCCTGAGGGGTGACTAACAGGTATAATAAATATCTATGCTTGCTTTTTATATAACAAACTGTCAAAAATATTTGTTCACCACCAAGATATGTGGAACAAACGAGAACTAATTTTGTGCGAGATCGTGCGTATTTGCTTGTTTTCCGCACAGAACCAATACGCGGTAAGTGTGAAATACCACATTCAGTATTCCCAACGTAACACACATAACAATTTCCCTCTTCTTACTGCTTAAGCGCGACATTCATTTTACTGCTTTAGGCTTTTAACATATTATTTTTATAGACGTTTAACATAGTAATAATTATAAATTGGAAACTTACCACTGCAATTTCACCTAAATTGCAATGTTAATTATTGCTTTTTAAATATTTGCAAAAATTAAGTGAAGTCTACTACTCCACGAAAATTATTAAATTCCTGATACAAGTAACATTAAGGAAGTCGTGAAAAAATCAACAAGATTCCAGATGCCGATGTTATTACTGCAATATGTTATATAAATAATATTGTTAAAATATTAAAATGAAAAACAAATCATTACATAACCTTACGGTTTGTTTTAAGTTCTAATTTATAGACTGGGGGAAAAAAAGACAGACGTATATCACGGCCTGCTGGAGTATAGTAAACACAGAAAACATTTTATAGCAACAATGTTGAAGAAAGATATTTTGGTGTTCCGAAGTTGCCGTCATTAAACAGAAACCAACATGGAGATTTCAATACAACTAATTAGAAATTCCTCTTTCAGATATGTAATAAACGATCTTCGCACAAAATAATGTACGATACACGAGCGGTATGTTTGTTTTCATGTTCGAGGCAAAGATTGAAAAAAGCTCAACTACGTTTCGCTTTTTCAATCTTTTTCTTGAACATGAAAACATCAACATACCGCTCTTGTAACGTAAATTACTATTTTCACTTGAATTCTTATAATTTGGAAAACCTGCACTCAAAATTATGCACCTGTACATCCTTTGTAAAATGTTTTCAATGAACCATCAGAAGTCACATTATTAAGTGCAACTTTCTTTACCACAGAGTCTTCAGGGATTGCACAACACTTATTTCGTAGTAAATCTATTTGTGAATCTAATGGTAAAAGAACTTCTCAAATACCTAAAAATAAAAAAAATAAAAAATATATAAACTGAATTACATCAATGTTTGAAAATAGTTACAAATGGGGGCTAATTGCCAAATTTGGGCCCTCTTTTGCTTTTTTTAATGTAATACTCAAATTTAGATTTTACATGTATGGTTTCTCAGCACGCGAAAGATTGTAAGTTTCAATAAAAAATAATGAACTTAAAATTTCTATTATCCTCTTCCCTTCATCAAAGTTTATTTATAATGTCAATTTCTCTGATGTTTACTTCATACTTACTTACTGCCTTTTAAGGAACCCAGAGGTTTATTGCCGCCCTCACATAAGCCCGCCATTGATTCCTATCCTGTGCAAGATTAATCCATTCTCTTTCATCATATCCCACCTCTCTCAAATCCATTTTAATATTATCTTCCCATCAACGTCTCGGCCTCCCCAAAGGTCTTTTCCCTCCGGCCTCCCAACAAACACTGTATATATATTTCTGCATTCGCCCATACGTGCTACATGCCCTGCCCATCTCAAACATCTGGATTCTATTTTTCCTAAATATGTCAGGTGAAGAATACAATGCGTGCAGTTCTGTGTTGTGTAACTTTCTCCATTCTCCTGTAACTTCATCCCTCTTAGCCCCAAATATTTTTCTAAGCACCTTATTCTCAAACACTCTTAACCTATATTCTTCTCTCAAAGTGAGAGTCCAAGTTTCACAACCATAAAGAGCAACCAGTAATATAGCTGTTTTATAAATTCTAACTTTCAGATTTTTTGACAGCAGACTAGATGATATCTTCTAAACCGAATAATAACAGGCATTTCCCATATTTATTCTGTGTTTACTTTCCTCCCGAGTATCATTTATATTTGTTACTGTTGCTCCCAGGTATTTGAATTTTTCCACCTCTTCAAAAGATGAATTTCCAGTTTTTATATTTCCATTTCGTACAATATTCTCGTCCTGAGACATAATCATATACTTTGTCTTTTCGGGATTTACTTCCAAACCTATCTCTTGTATTTGCTTCAAGTAAAATTCCCGTGTACTCCCTAATCGTTTGTGGATTTTCTCCAAATATATTCACGTCATCCGTATAGACAGAAGCTGATGTAACCCGTTTAATTCCAAACCCTCTCTGTTATCCTGGACTTTCCTAATGGCATACTCAAGAGCAAAGTTAAAAAGTAAAGGTGACAGTGCATCTCCTTGCTTTAGCCCACAGTGAATTGGAAACGCCCTGACAGAAATTGACCTATACGGACTCTGCTGTACATTTCACTGAGACACATTTTAATTAATCGAACTAGTTTGTTGGGAATACCAAATTCAATAAGAATATCATATAAACCTTCTCTCTTAACCGAGTCATACGCCTTGATGTTTACTTCATAAATTAATTAAATGAGTGGTTCGAATTTTTAAGGAAAATATCGTACTTCACATAGAGTTTTTCCTTGTGAATATGCCATAGACCCCTGGATGAGTTATATGGACCCCCAGTTGTCCGCAGACCACCACTTCAGAGCCATTCATTATTGCTAAAGTTTATCAACAGTAATCTCACTAGAAGTATTGATTTATCTAGAGAAAATCAAAACTCGAGTGGGATTTAATTGACTATTACACGATTAGGAGAAAGTAGGCCTATATAAAGATTAGAAGTAACAAAGTACTCCAATACAGTAAAATATTAATTGGCTTACGAAACTACAACTATCTTCAAATGTATTATTGTACCATCTCAACATTACGCTATATGGCAGTAGTGTTTTATGATTATGATGATTACGTTTTCTTTTTACCGGTATCAGTTGTGCCAACTATGGAATCATCATTGAACTCTGTGGACTGTTACTAGTCAAGAAGGCTTTGTTGATTCAGTTTCATTTTTATTCAAACATTTGCATTCCACTTCAATCATCCGGATCCCAGTAACCAACGTCACTTGACAGATGACTTTCAATAAATCTTAGTATTAAACAATCTCTGATACGTGACTATCCATAATATCATGTAGCAGAAGCTATAACAAACATAACCTAAATAATATAAACAAGTGTTAGAAAAGTTTTAATTAGGGATGATGAAATAAACAAGAAACGTTTTAATTAACGATGATGAAATAAAAATGAACATGAATAATTTTAAAAGAAACAATTATTGAAAGTATAATTTTCAAATTTGAATGTTTTAGTGGTTGGTGGTTCAGTTGATGTTATATTGGACGTGTGCGTACTCGTTGGTGTACATGGTGTATCCCTCAACTTATTCAGGATTTCCGAATGGTGCTCTTCATATGTGACCAGTGATCTTTATTAATTCTTGTTCTTGAATGCCAATGCGAGTCATATTTGAACGTGCTGTGCATCGACTGGAGTGGTTTGTAATTTTCTGTTTTTTGACGTCCAGATCAGTGTAATTTTAAATGTTGGCAAACAAAGAAACAAATGCTAGGGTAGTGATAAAAATAAACAAATGCTAGGGACGCGATAAAATTAAACAAATGCTAGGGACGCGATAAAATTGTGCGATAAGCAGCCATGATTGGTTGAAAGACGTCCTTTCGTACCATTTTATTGGTCGAAAGTAGTGTGACGTAGTAAAAGTGTAATAGTCAACAGTAATCTCACTAGACGTTTTGATTTATCTAGAGAAAATCAAAACTCCAGTGGGATTTAATTGACTGTTACACTATTAGAAGAAAGTATATGAAGATTAGAAGTAGCGAAGTACTCCAACACACTAAAATATTAATTGACTTACGAAAATACAACTGTCTTCAAATGTATTATTGTACCATCTCAACATTACAAATATTACGCTAGATGCATGCTAGATGGCAGTAGTGAGCAATGCCTTCTCGTCGAGAAGTTCTCGATCTATTATACACGATGGCAATGTTACTAGTCAAGTAGGCTTTGTTGATTCAGTTTCATTTTTATTAAGACAGTTGCATTCCACTTCAATTATCCGAATCCCAGTAATCAACGTCACTTGACAGATGATTTTCAATAAATCTTAATATTAAACAATCTCTGATACGTGACTATCCATAATATCATATAGCAGAAGCTATAACATAGCCTAACTAATATACACAAGTGTTAGAAAAGTTTTAATTAACGACGATGACATAAAAAATAAACATGAATAATTTTAAAAGGAATAATTATTGAATGTACAATTTTCAAATTTGAATGTGGTTGGTGGTTCAATTGGTGTTATATTGGACGTGTGCGTAATAGAAGTGGAACTCGTTGATTTAGGCCTACATGGTGTATTCAACTTATTCAGGGTTTCCGAATGGTGCTCTTCATTTATTTGTAAATCGGATTTCAGAAGATGCATAGGTATGATCAGTGATTTTTATTAATTCTTGTTCTTGAATGCCAATGCGAGTCATATTTGAAACTGCTGTGCATCGACTGGAGTGGTTTGTAATTATATATATATATATATATATATATATATATATATTTTTTTTTGACGTCCAGACCAGCGCAGTTTCAAATGTTGGCATCAAAGAAACAAATGCTAGGGACGCGATAAAATTAAACAAATGCTAGGGACGCGATAAAATTGTGCGATAAGCAGCCATGATTGGTTGAAAGACGTCCTTTCGTACCATTTTATTGGTCGAAAGTGGTGTGACGTAGTAAAAGTGTAATAGTCTAAATAAATCAGCCTTCTTTCTTATTTCTACGAGACACGGAATTACGTGAAAACAGAACAGTGGCAATACGATAATTTGAGGATTTTGATTGTTCGCAGGAAGCAATGGAGGAGATCAGCGAGAGCGCAATTCAGAGCAGTTTTCGAGGGGCTGCGGTATTCGTGACGGGTGGAACAGGCTTTCTGGGGAAGTTGCTCCTGGAGAAGCTCCTACGCAGTTGTCCAGGCATCAAGACAATCTTCATACTCGTGAGACCCAAGAAAGGCAAGACAGAGAAGGAGCGCCTCTCCGAACTGTTTGATGAGGTGGTAAGTGACATAATATTTTTTATGCTCGACCATGCCGAAATGTAGTAATTATACACCTGGTAGCAGACCTTTAATGCATGTCATTAAAGTACACCTACTCATTAGAGGTCAGGTCTTTCAGCCAATGACGACTCAGGTTACAACTGTTCAGCCAATGACAGGTCAGCTTTCTACCGTTATAAAACCGCAAGTATCGATTATTCTCGGATATGCAATCGAAAGAGAATTAGCGAAAAGTCACGGAGGCTGGAAATCCAATACTATCGCAGAAGGTTATGTTCTTTTACTATAATAATTAGCGTTAATTGTAAATAATATTCAAATAAATTCAATTTGTCATCTCGTTTTTCAATGTCTAATTTAATTTGAATGTTATCTCTGTAGGTTCTTATGGCCTAGCAAGGTCAATGTGGACATCTGTTCCTCGGAAAAAATCAATACTTTCGCTTCTGCGCACATCTCACAACATACGGGACATTGCTGAAGGTCAGATACAATTGAAATTAATAATATCAAGTTAGAAATATGGTCGAGCATAAAAAGTCGCATGAAACTCGCCTATAATGGTAATTAAGAAGTTTGTATGAAAATTATGAAACTCGCTTGCGCTCGTTTCATAAATATCCATACTCACTTCTTAATTACCTTCATTATAGGCTCGTTGCATAATGTACTATTTTAATTGTGTTTTACACTGCTATGGTCACCTGGCGTCTCAGTGAGATGAAAGTGATAATGTAACGCAGTAGCGGCCCGCGGTTACTAAGGTTGGCAGTTCTGCATGAAAAATAGTGTATTTAGCAAACGCATGCTGTTTATTGCATCTAAATCGGATGACGCGTGTAATTACAGCCCCTTCTCGAAGTTGACTGTGCACCGGAAATTGTACTCCAGCCATCCGTGCGCTACACTTCTCCCGCCTGGTACAACTAGATGTGCCCCACATGCTTTTCTAGTTTTTTAAAGTCAAATTAACTAAATCCTTCACTCCGGTGTTTGTCCATGTATTTTCTCCTCTAAACAGAATACACGAGTGGCGGAGAAAGCGTTTTCATGAGCGCAGCAAAAAAACCAATCGTTTCCATTACACATTTCGGTATTAAAATGACTATAGTGGGACCAACGGATCTGTGCCCCCGTTAGATATGCGAACTGAACCCCAATTCCTTCTCAGCCTCGGTAATTCATTTCCCTCCCTGCATTCCTTTCTCTCTCTTTTCTATCTCTCTCTCTTTCTCTCCCCCACTACTCACAATTTTGAACCTTCTTCAGTTTATTTGCACTTGCAGTCCAGTGTTGTCAACCCAACATCAATACTGTAGCACGGAGTAGCGAAAAAAAAAATTATTAAGCAAGTAATAGTATTTTTCGATGAAGAGAAACAAACAGGTCAATATCTGTTTCCTCTAAATCAGGCAACGGAAATAACAGCTGCGATCACAGATGAGGCTTATTTTATTTCAATTGATTACGTATTAAAATTACTTACTTAACTAATACTGATATAATACAACATTTTTATGTAATTTATATAGACAGGTCACAGAGCCTAATAAAGAAAATCAGGCGAGAGGGAGTCTGTGCAGGAGATGAAAAGCTAGAATCACCAGGGGGGAACAGACCAAGGGAATCTTTAATTTCTTGTAGATGATATGAACCGATGTATTTTAAGAAGAAAGATACAAGAATTTTATACTATGCAGAAAGAAGTTCCGACTTTGAAGAAATTATTGAAGGTTGCGAGGAAAGCAATAAATTTCCAAGGTGGGAAAGAAACGTTACGGATTAATAGAAGAGGAAGTAGCTAGATTTGTTTCAACTTGGGTGAAGACAGCAGAAGCAGCAATAGTAGTGACTCAGATTCAGATATGTCCGGGATATGCCCTCTGTAATTTCATGCATAATACAAGTTTTGGTCTTTTGTAAATATGTAAATTATTTTCATAAGAATAAATTAGAACTCCTGCACATTATCAGCATGTTATGTTATATAGTATGTAAATATGTAAATAAGATCGTAGTATGTATTAACTTCGCCATAGCCGGTCCTTAGCCCGGATAAGAAAGGAAGAGGGTACATGACTATGTGTTCATTCATTCCTACAATTTTATAATTTTATTAGGCCTTCAAGATCACGTTCCAAACCTAACAAAATAATATAGTAAGGTGAAGAAAAACTATTTATGACGAAAATGGTAGAAGTCAATCAGCCTCATTAGACCTACTTAAATTAAATTATGAATAATTAATAATTAACCTCATATAAGCAATATTCAAGAGACATAACACTTTTGGCGGAAGTTTGGCAACACCCCTATTCGGCAAGGTTCGTGGCCTGCAGTTTGACGTGGTGGGAGGAAAGCTGGTGGAATGGAGTGAGTACAGGCGTTAACTTTTCCGAGAACGACGACAGCGCTGAAGGGGCACAGATCCGATGGTACGACTATAGTAGGCTACATGATTTCCTCGACTTTTTTTCAGAAATTTCAATATTTAAATTTTGTGTAGGACGTCCTAATTTTTTACGTTAACATGCAATTTCTCTTTTAATTTCGAAAATGGTTGGTTGATTAGGTTTTCATTTCATTCATTTTTAATGTAAAATATTTCCTTAGACACACTGACTAATCACATCACACCACCCACAGTACTATAACAATCTGGAACTGTATTGATATACAGCAGTGGCGTAGCATGAAATTTTGAGCAGGGGAAGCTAACTCAAGTTGTCTTTCATGCAATATGAGAAAACGTATTACAAAAATACAGTCTTAAAATAAATAGTAGTCAATGTCAAGTCAGCAGTCGATGATTGGTTGGAACATCGTAAGTAACACCAATAAGGCATGACCTCAAATGATACGTAGTAAAATATGATATCATGGTTTACACATATCTCTTAACAAATAGACACGTATAAGTATAACATTAGCTCACTCCCTGTCATACTTAGAGAAATCACAATATTAGTATCATTACGTAAGTATGCGTCTGTCTTTTGGTTGTGTCCTTCATTGACAGCAAGGGAGTCGGTCATTTCTTTTCTAAATCACACTTTTTTTCGTAAGTCAGTCTTGATAATACAATTGTCCTAAAAATTCAAGTAAATTAGTGTCAGGAACTGTTATTTCGCTCATTATTTATTATATCAGCCACAATGCACACTAACACTTCAACTGAACACAACTGACGAAAAGGGATAACTCGGAAACTACTTATTTTAAATGTTAAAGCTAGCTTCTTGCGAGCCTTGCGACTAGGGTAGTTTAGTTAGAAAGGGATGGAAAATCTGCGGGGTGGATTACACAGAAGAAACCAGTCTGCTTGGAAGCTGGTGTGTGCAGGCTTCTTGTTTACTGCTGCATCACAAATCATCCTGAGCTGCCGCATCACAATATTTAACGCGTAAATATAAATTCTATTAAAATTAATAAATAATTTTGTCCATAAACTGCAGGTTTATTATGAAATTATTATTAACTGGGGAAGCTAAGCTTTTTAGCTTACATTGACGCTACGCCACTTATATACAGTAGTCCAGAAACCTATGTGTTCTAACGCAGGTCATAAAGAGATGAGGGTGTTGACGGTTCTTTTGTATATTCGGAGAGAGCTGCTTCGGTTGCAGCTCTAATGCAGTCTTATGGGACGGTGAAGAAAACCAGTTTTCTGCTGCCGACTACCCTACGTTGAGCTTCAGGAACTGCCGATCACAGATCCGAAAAGTACACTACAGCTAAAATTCTCGAGCAGTTCAAGGCTCCTACAGACAGTAAAATCTCGATTCGAAGGAGAATGAATTGGAAAAATAAAACAATGAACTAGATTACATAAAAGCACGTTTTACATATTAAATTTTTTCAGGTCCATTTAAATGGCGGTTCTGCAGCTCTGCATTTCTTATTGCAGAGCCGCCCCTGATGTAACGTCAAATGGATTGCGAACTCGATTGTATTTGGCCATATCTTTCGTATGTAGAGATCGAACTCAACGAGTTCGTTTCTTCAGATGTGCAAACATTGCATTTTTAACCTCTACCGTAATAGCTCGAAATATTCGAGTTCTAGAAGAAAATTTAAAATCAGAAAAGAAGCGATCTCCAAATATGTATCTTAAATGTAGGCTTATTTTAATATCCACTTTTGGTTAGAAAACCGGGAAGATTCTTTTCAGACAAAAATATTTCAATCTCATTGCGTATCGCTACAGCTCTTTGAAGGACATTTCCTCGACCTCACTTCAGAATGATACAGCAAATGGTGGTACTCAGAGCCCATTTCTAAGCACAGCTGGCTAAATACCATGTTGTTAAGTGACCTTGCTTTCATAAAATTGACGACCTGAATGACCTCTTGCATAACTATGTCCAAATCCTCTCACAGCCTCTGAAAAGGATTGTAATAATTTTATATTAAGTAGGACTTTCAATTATAACTTTTTTTTCCTTCGGGAAGCTACAGACATCCAATCCGAAAACCACGGCGACACATGTTTGTGTTGCGACCCATAGGTTAAGAACCCCTGATTTAAAATCCTTCGTACTCGGCCGGGTTTAAACCCACGAACCTCTAGTCCTACGACTAGTACAATAGCCCAAGATGATGACCAGGTGATATTTATTTTGTGATGGATGAAGAATACTTTGGGTAGATTTTCTCGGGTTACTCACTTAGGTTTTTATTTATTAGTCTATAATTAATATAAATATGGGGAATGCCTATTATTATTCGGTTGAGAAGCTTTTATCATCCAGTATGCTGTCAAAAAATCTGAAAGTTAGAATTTATAAAAGAGTTATATTACCGGTTGTTCTTTATGGTTGTGAAACTTGGACTCTCACTTTGAGAGAGGAACATAGGTTAAGGGTGTTTGAGAATAAGGTGCTTAGGAAAATATTTGGGGCTAAGAGGGATGAAGTTACAGGAGAATGGAGAAAGTTACACAACGTAGAACTGCACGCATTGTATTCTTCACCTGACATAATTAGGAACAATTAATTCAGACGTTTGAGATGGGCATGACATTTAGCACGTATGGGAGAATCCAGAAATGCATATAAGTTAGAGTGTTAGTTGGGAGACCGGAGGGAAAAAGACCTTTGGGGAGGCCGAGACGTAGATGGGAAGATAATATTAAAATGGATTTGAGGGAGGTGGGATATGATGAAAGAGATTGGATTAATCTTGCTCAGGATAGGACCGATGGCGGGCTTATGTGAGGGCGGCAATGAACCTCCGGATTCCTTAAAAGCCATTTGTAAGTAAGTCTACAATTAATTTCTCCCTATTTTACAACATATATCATCGGCAGAGAATGCGGCAGGAATCTATTATATATGACTTTAATATCAAAACTTTCTAGACTAAATAACTATTTATTTCAATTAAATTACATTTAAACAAAAAAACACGTCAATTTTAGATAGTTTAATTGTTTATGCAACTCATTCCTTTGTTCTCACATATTTTATTTTCTACTGTTACCTGGCAACCTAGATTGTTGTTCAAAATGTGCTCCACTCTTGGATAGACAGTAATACAGTCTATTTCGGAACCTCTCTACATAGTATTGCCATAATATCAAAATCATGCTTACTTACAAATGCTTTTAGAGAACCCAGAGTCCACACTTGTGGAGTAACGGTCAGCGCATCTGGCTGCGAAACCAGGTGGCTCGGGTTCGAATCCCGGTCGGGGCAAGTTACCTGGTTGAGGTTTTTTCTGGGGTTTTCCCTCAACCCAATACGAGCAAATGCTGGGTAACTTTTGGTGCTGGACCCCGGACTCATTTCACCGACATTATCACCTTCATATTATTCAGAAGCAAAATAACCTAGATGTTGATACAGCGTCGTAAAATAATAACCCAATAAAATAAATAAAAGAACCCAGAGGTTCATTGCTGTACTCACATAAACCCGCCATCGGTTTCTATCCTGTGCAAGATTAATCCACTCCCTACCATCATATCCCACCTCCCTCAAATCCATTTTAATATTATCCTCCCATTTAAGTCTCGGCTTCCCCAAAGATCTTTTGCCCTCAGATCTCGCAACTAACACTTTACATGAATTTCTGGATTCGCCTATACGTGCTACATGCCCTGTCCATCTCAGAAGTCTGGATTTAATGTTCCTAGAATGGATTTGAGGGAGGTGGAATATGATGCTAGAGACTGGATTAATCTTGCACAGGATAGGGACCGATGTCGGGCTTACGTGAGGACGGCAATGAACCTGCGGGTTCCTTAAAAGCCATTTATAAGTATGTAAGTAATTATGTCAGGTAAAGAATGCAGTGTGTGCAGTCCTGCTTTGTGTAACTTTCTCCATTGTCCTGCAACTTCATTCCTCTTAGCCCCAAACATTTTCCTTAGCTCCTTATTCTCGAATACTCTTAACCTTTGTCTCTCTCTCTCAAAATGAGAGTCCAAGTTCCACAACCATACAGAAGAACTGGTAATATAACTGTTTTATATGTTTTATAAATTCTAACATTTGACTGCTGTAAGTCTTTAATGTGTAAAATAAGATATTCATTGTAAGAGGTGATAATCATTCTTAAAAGATCTCATGTTTTCGTTATAGTCAATTTCGTAGTAACTCTTGGGTATTTGTGCACAGAACCATAGAGAACAGAACAACTAGTAATATAACTGTTTTATATGTTTGATAAATTCTAACGTTCAATTTATTTTAAAGCAGACTGGACAACAAAAGCTTCTCAACCGAATAATAACACGCATTTCCCATATTTATTCTGCATTTAATTTACTCTCGAGTGTCAATTCTATTTGTTACTGTTGATCCAAGATATTTGAATATTTCCACCTTTTCTCGATTAATTTCAAATTTTTATATCTCCATTTCGTACTGGTCACGAGACATAATCATATATTCTACATTGTTTTTTTTTTTTTAGGGATTTACTTCCAAGCCTATCTCTTTACATGTGTCAAGTAAAATTCCCTTGTTTTCCCTAATAGTTTGTGGATTTTCTCCCAAAATATTCACGTCATCCGCATAGACAAACAGCTGATGTAACCCGTTCAATTCCAAACCCTCTCTGTTTTCCTGAACTTTCCTAATGGTATATTCTAGCTCAAAGTTAAAAAGTAAAGGTGATAGTGCATCTTCTTGCTTTAGCCCGCAGTGAATTGGAAAAGCGTCAGACAGAATGTGACCTATACGGACTCTGCTGTATGTTTCACTGTGACACATTTTTGTTTAAAACGTACATAAATAACGTAAATCCAAATTTCGGCTATTATGATCCTCTATCCTGTTTTAAATGTTTAAAGAATAGCTTTATAACACACAGTAATAATAGTCTTTTGTATTAGTTTGTGTAACTACCTGAAATAACCTGTAATCAACAATCCAAGATATGAAAAAGAGAATGTCAAAATAGGAAAATATGACAAAATATGAAATATGATTTTTTGTCGGCTTTTCTACATTCAAACACAAACTAATATTAATGAATACGATGATCGTGTATTATAAACCTTTTCGATCTTTCGATATCACCAACTTATACACTAATATACCAATACAGGACACATTACAGATACTAAAACAAATGCTCACAGATAACAACACACCACAAGAACACATCGAAGAAATCATCGAAATCACAGACATCATAACAAAGCAAAACTATTTCACACACAACAACAAATACTACATCCAAACAGAAGGATTGCCAATGGGATCACCCATATCCAGCATACTAGCAGAGATATTTTTACACAACATAGAACAAACATACATACTCAACAATGAACACAACAAATATGCAGACAACATAATATACTGGCACAGATATGTAGACGACATACTCATACTATACAAAGGAAACAAAAGACAAATACACAAACTACACCAAACATAAACAAATTACATCCAAAACTTCAATACACACTAGAACTTGAAAACAACAACTCCATAAATTTCCTAGACATCACCATAACAAAAATCGACAACAAACACACCTACAAAATATACAGAAAACCAACCACCACCACCACACATACACAACACATCTAACCACCCCATACAACACAAACATGCTGCATTCAGGACAATGGTACACAGATTACTCAACAAACCCATGAGCCAACAACACTACACTGAAGAAGTGAACACAATCAAATACATAGCACAAGACAACGGATACAATCCAAACATAATAGACAACATCATAAGAAAGACAAAACAAAAACTTAACAAACACAAAAACACGCAAAACACAACACAAACACAAGAACACAAGAAATATATCACACTAACATATGAAAACAAAAGCACACATAAGATCGCATCTTCATTCAGAAAACAGAAATGCAACATACCATACAGAACAGAAAACACACTACAAAGATATCTCAACACACAAAAAACACAAACAAATAAATACGACCACACAGGTGTATACAAACTCACATGTAATAGTTGCGATAAGTTCTACATAGGACAGACAGGCAGATCATTCCAAACACGCTACAAAGAACACATTAAAGCAATAACCAGAGGACACAATACATCCACATACGCCGATCACATAACCAATACTAACCATACATACAATAACATAAATACAGACATGGAAATCCTACACATACAACCCAAGAACCAAAAACTCAACACACTAGAACAATACGAAATGTACAAACACACTAAAACACACCCCGATCAAATTCTTAACACACAGATCAACTTCAGTACACACACACTATTCGACTCCACTCTTCAACACATTTCAACAATAAAACACACCCACTTAACAGGCAGAGAAGTTAGAGATGACGCCGTGATCTAGTAGGCTCTGAGGATGGTGCGTGAAGCACTGAAACAGCTGTAAGCCTGACAAATCTTACATAATTAACACGAGTAAGTCAACTAGTAATCAATTAATTATATTCAAGTGTTAAAAGTAGTGTACGCAAGATTCAAAATGGATTATAAACCTATTCTTTAATGATTTAAAACGTAATTGAGGATAATAAAAGCTGAAGTTTGGATTCGAAATAGGCTGTATTAATGTCTAGCCAACACTGGAGCACATTTGAACATTTAATTTAGTAAATTTAGTTAATTAAATTTAAGAAATTATCCAAAATAAATTGTTTTCATCCTACAACCGTCTTTCTGCACTGAAGGTGAAGGCTAATAAACATAACCCTATCGATTATTTTGTTACAATCAAATTAATATACTTGAAACTATCAATATTTGCTAAATATTTTAAATTGTAAAAACATGAAACAAATATGAAAATTATCTTAAATTATGAATACTTTGTCGAAGTATTATGAAATGTAAAAAAAAGAACATTTTAAATTTATTTAAATACTTCATTGTCTTAAACTAAAAGATTTCTAGTTCCCACTTCTTCATATTATAGTTCAGATTATTAAAATTTCATATTTCTACTCGTTCTAGTAAATATTATTATATGAAAGTGTTATCGGTGCTATAATTTTGACACACGGTGTATTTCCACGAATCAACTACATGGAATTCCCGCTGTCAGAGCTTGACAGAGCAAATAACAAATACTGTTTCGCTCATATGTGCCAATAGAAACTAATGGGATGTAAGGATCCGCTGGAATTCAACCAATCAAAGTCATCTACCACTGCAATATTGTCGACTATACATTGTCATTTTCATCTTGTCGCTGGGCGAGTCACAATTTTTTTCCACAAATAAATTATGAACACCATAACCTAATAATCAGTTAACCCAGAAATAATCAGTCAACATCAATTTCCTCAACATCAAATGCTGTAAATCAAATAAATAAATTTACTGTTACGGAATGCCACTTCTATGATAGTAGGCTATTATTTAAATTTCCATCTTTTAAAATTTTATTGTGTTTGTACTCGTAACAAAAATGAGTATTTGTATTATTCCATCATTTTTGTAATAAAATGGAATAGTTTCATAATTCCGTTGTTTGTTTAAAATAATATTTCCGTTATTCCGTTAGTTTTAAAAATAAAATTGAATATTACCATTATTCCTTTGTTTATTTGTAATAAAATTAAATATTTCTATTATTCCATTGTTTTGGAATGTAGGCTTTCACGGCCGGCGTCATAGGGACCGATGTTTTCCGGGCTAAAGGGGCGTGGTCTGTTGGAGCTATTACCATACGATTCGTCTGCTACTCCGGCAGTAGTTCCCATCACGCTAAGGAGATCTTTGCGTTCCCGTGTGCCACACCACTGATATCTGCCGGAGTAGCAGACGAAACGTATGGTAGCAACAGCTCCAACAGACCACGGATAATCGATCCCTATACCATTGTTTAGGCCTACTCGTATGTATAATAAAATTTAATATTTCCATTATTCCGTTGGTAAAATTGACTATTTTCATTATTCCATTGCTTGTTTGTAATAAAATTGAGTGCTGGGTAACTTTCGGTGTTGGACCCCGGACTCATTTCACCGGTATTATCACCTTCATCTCATTCAGATGCTAAATAACCTTAGATGTTGATAAGGCGTCGTAAAATAATCTACTAAAATAAAAAAAATAAAATTGAATATTTTTATTATTCATTTTTATAATAAAATGGACTATTTCCATTATTATGTTGCTTGTTTATAATAAAATTGAATATTTCCAATATTCCGTTATTTTTTTAAATAAAATTGAATATTTCCATTATTCAGTTGTTTGTTTATAATAAAATGTAATATTTCCATTGTTCCGTTGGTTGTTTATAATAAGATTGAATATTTCCATTATTCCGTTATTTTGATAATAAAATTGAATATTTCCTTTATTCCGTTGTTTGTTTATAATAAAAATGAATATTTCTAAATTAAATTTTCATTATTCCATTGTTTCTATCATTCGTAAGAAGTTGACACTAGATGTCTCTAGCCATTTTTTTTTCTCGCTGTTATTTATACTCGCTGGTCATATCGCGAGTTAATCTTTGGTTGAAATCCGAAGGCCTGTGTACTATTGTTGAGACTGGTTCTATTGTTGTGAACTAGATGGCGACTGTATATATATTACTGATTTGTTATGAATATGATTTCGGTGATGAATGAGGCCGGTGATTTTCAGGGATGTTGTGGCCCGAATTTCCTGGCATTTGCCTTACGGTTGAGGAAAACCCTGAAAAACCTCAACCAGGAAATTCAACCCGACCGGGAATCGAGCCCGGGCCCTCTGCGTAAGAGACCAGCATGCTGACTCCTACACCACAGAGGTGGTCTCTAGCCATATTTGTAATCAATATTTCTGGAAGCCCGAGAAAATTTTGAGTCAATATTCCTCGTTTAAGAATGTGAATGAATTATTATACGATGTAAATATAGTATGCGTTATTTCCTTAGGTTATTAATTATTTATTATTTTATTCTTAAAGTATAACCTCCCATTAAATATATCAGAGCTCGTGAATTTATCGAGAACGTGAACCCTTATGATTATTACCTGTGAAAACGTCTAAAGTTAGCACCGACACTTGGATTTTCATATGGAACATCGATGAGAACTTAATTTAAATATAATGAACTAAGTATAGAACCACTGATGGACTGAAACGTTATGTGAAGGTCGGAACGATATAGTTAAAGCATAACAAGAATAATTGTAAATTTGAAACTGAATTTCATCTGCACATGCATGAGGCACACTCCAATATAAATTGGTTTAATAGCTTATTCATAACACAATGTTTCATTACTGACGAAATTATTGTAGACGTTTTTAATGGGAATTGTTGAAATAAAAGCAGGAGTTTCTGGTCTTTAAAAACTACAATGCAAATTGTCTGCAAATTCTGCTGTTAAGAACCGAATTATATCGATATAACCTCTGTGCGAGGTAAGTAACTATAACGTGCATCCATCGGGCAGTCAAGGAATTCAGTGGCGGCCACACAGACGCTAATCTCCTAGTGAAAGTGTTCTTAACCTGGGGTCCTTGGACCGCTTGGAGGTCCTTAGTTGGGCTTCAGGGGATCCGTGAAAGTCAAATAAAAAATTAACATGTATATCCAATATATTATTTCAACGTAAAAAGTAGAAGTGTATCTAAAATTGCTTCTCACTTTTTTACATTTTTTTAGGGAGAGGTCTATAGCTTTCACCAGATTTTCGAAGTGGTCCGTGACTCAAAAAAGATTAAGGACCACCGTCCTAGTGGGATTTACAAGAATATTTTATCACTTTATTTCAATATTATGTTTCTTTTCTTAAATTAGAAAGTTGTATTTATAATCAAAGCTCGGAACTTGGGGACTTGTGTCTTTGCACGCGGCTGAGCTACCGGACTTCAATGTCAACAAACTCACGCTTCCAGCACGGAGGTACTGTAAGGTCTGCTATAAAAGTGGTTTATGGCTGGAACAACACATTGTTAGTATTACGGTAGGTTGAAACACGTAATTTTATAGTATATGCATAATGAAATTAAAAATAAGAAATATTTAAAATTTACTGTTCTCCTCTATACATTTTATTACAGTGTATGACTACGTACATTCGAACATTTTCGAACCCATAACTTCTTCGTCTTTTAGTTAAACATGATTTGAAACGAGAAAAACTTACTTCCACTTCACATGAAGTGACGGGAGAAAACTTACTATACTAAATATTTTCACTGTCACTGTTTTATGTTCGATATCCAGCAGTTGCTAGCTGATCTCGTATTTGAGAAAGATAAGTATATCGTAAATTTTTCTTGAAAATAGTTTTCAATTTGTGTCTCACTACTAGGGCAGGTCCCTCTACGACTTGATTCATGGCTATGGACAAATTTTCCACCGATTTAAGGGACTGCAATGTCTTTCACCGTTTCCGGCCTCTAGTTTGTATGTGGCACAACTTACAAAATATAAACTCTCGATTCGAAGAAAGTAATGTATCTCCTCCGAATTCCTCCACGAAATTCTTTACCTAAAATTTAGAAAATTGACTGCATTTTCGAACTTCTATAATACCCATTCGAATTCCTCAAAACAGACCATTTACCTGTAATTCTCTGAACGACATTGGCTTCGACATGAAAGGGTTTCCTCATCCGTCTTCTTGTCATTTGATTTGACCACTTTCTTAGTACACACGACTGTCCCTGAGCACTTGCAGCACGAGCTTTGTGTTCATTGCACCTGTAACCTTACTCACGCAAATGACACACAAGTCCCCAAGTTCCGAGCTTTATTTATAATATATTTAAATTACCTAAACAACAAAATGTTTTGCTTTATACATTTTATTTTATGTTTCTGACAACAATATTTAATTACTTTATTTCAATTTGTCTTTTCAAATTATAAAGCAATATATTTACTTTATCTACGCAAAGAAATGCTGTTATGATTTTGCTTTAGGTATTTTCTTATATGTTTGGGTTTGCAATAAGCAGGGAAATGTCTGAAACAATAAATTACTTTCCTAAACAACTTACTTCATTGACGACGGATTGCTTTAACATTTCTATTTGTTGTATACGCTCATCTCCAACAGTATTATTATATGTTTGAGTGTGCCTGGTGTTGTAATGTAGCTCAACAAATGTAGTGCCGGTGCTTGTTCTGTTCTCTTTGTAAATAGTTATCTTGTTGTAGCATAAAATACTTCAATCTCCAGTAATTTTATCCCCATATAATATTATTCTACGTTTAATTTGTACTTCAGTTACTGATGCTTTCTTTGTTCTTAAATTATACAATAAATGTCTAATCTTTATTAATCGGGTAATATTTTAATACTTCGATTTTATTGTAATTGTAAATTTAATATTAATTGTAATTTTAATTTCGATTTGTATTCTTGATATTGTAGTTTTAAACCTCTGAAAGAGGAAAAAGAAAGCCTGATGACCTTATCTCTACCAGATTAAATAATAAATAAAGAAAGAAAAAACGAAAGAAATAAATATAGAATGAAAAGAAGTAGAGAAATAAAGAAAGAAATGAAGTAAATAAATAAATAAATATATATAAATAAGAAATAAAGAATTAAAAAAGGAAGAAAGGAATAAAGGAAGAAAGAAATGAATAAAAAAATAAGGAAATAAATAGAGGAGTAAATAAATAAATAAATAAAAATAAAAAATAAATAAAAATTAAATGAATAAATGAATAAAAAATAAATAAAAAATAAATAAAAAGTAAATAAAACATAAAAAAAATTATAAAACATATAAATAAGAAATAAATAAATAAAAAATAAATTAAAATAAATAAATAAAATAATGAATAAAAATAAATAAACAAAAATAAATAAAAATAAGTAATAAATAAATGAAAAATAAGAAATAAATAAAAATAAATAGAAAAATAAAATAAAAATAAATAAAATAAAATAAAAAATAAATAAAACATTTAAATAAAAATTAATAAAACATATAAATAAAAAATAAATAAATAAAAAATAGATAAAAAATAAATAAATAAAATAATGAATAAAAAATAAATAAAGAAACATAAATAAAAATAATAAGTAATAAATAAATAAAGAAATAAAAAATAAAAAATAAATAAAAAAATAAAATAAAAATAAATAAAATACAATAAAAATAAATAAAATAAAATAAATAATAAATAAATAAATAAATAATAAAACATATAAATAAAAAATAAATAAATAAATAAAAAATAAATAAATAAAATAATGAATAAAAAATAAATAAAGAAAAGTAAATAAAAATAATAAGTAATAAATAAATAAAAATAAATAAAAATAAAAATAAATAAGTGAATAAAAGAATAAATACCCGTAACTAAATAAGTAAACCGCCAGCAATGTTACTTCTTGGTTACGCTACGCTTGAATACGCGACACTGTCAGTTTACGTTTGCAACAGGTTTCCAGCGCCCTCCCACCAAGTGCCCGGGCGCTCAAAGTGCAAAATACCCCACATGGACACGTCTGTCTTAGGCGTTCGATCCCTAACAGATTGAAGAAGAAAATCTGCCCGTGTGTCTGCTCTTCCAGTCATATTCCTATCTCTGTCTGCCCATTGTTCTTCAGTCGATCTCTTTCCTTTTCGTTTCCTCTAAAGTTCAGAAAACAGTAGCTTGATGAAGCATGAAAGTTGAATTTATATTTAAGGTCCAAGATTATATAATTCCATGATTAAAATCCACCCTGAATTTCTGTTTTTAATTTCAATAAAAGTTTGAACATCTACTTATGAATGATACTTAAACTGATATTACGTATAAAGTTTTTTCCACGTTCTTATTTTTGTTTTATTTTGTATATACAGTACATAATATTACTTGTGTGCATTAATTTTTGTATTATAACAACTGCACCCAAGCATGAGCTTTTGCTCATACGCATGTTCCTGATTTTTCATGCTTTGTATAATTAATTTAGTGTAAATAAATATCAAACATATTACAAACGATAGGCCTACTAACAAATCACAACGGTGTTAGTATAATGACTGCAGCTACACCTAATAAAGATAGCCATACTCCAAACAGTCCATGTCTCTGTAAATGTAGTTTATCTGTTTTATCTTTGAATTGTTACTTCATCTTTCCTCATTTTTTTTTACTAATCATTCAGTTAATGACTTTATTGAAACTTCGATATCCTCCCACACCACACACGGGACTTTGACTTGTTTTTCGATCGAAGTTTCACTATAACTTTTCAATAAAGAAATTGACATTGAAATTTTGCCAGATCTCAGAAATATCACATGGACTAAGCAGTTTTTTCAGAACTGCTTTTCCTTCAATCCTAACACTATCAAGAGCTGAGTGAGGTTGTACAGGTTGGTTCAGTGTACAGTTTTTTTTTTAACAGATTGAAATTTTCTTCCTCCAATCTTTTCTATCTTCCCAATCAATGATTTCTTAGTTTTTCCTTTCCAGTTGGGATCCATTTTAAACTCATCTTTCTTTGGTAATGTATTTGCATCCATCCTTTCTTTTCACATGCCCAACGACTGTGATTGGTTTCTAAAAATTGTGTAATAGATTTATTAAAGTTAATCTTAACGTATGTCCCCTCCTTTTATATCTTCCAAATTACATTTCTGCTCTTTGGGTTGCATAATCAACAGGCTCAATGAAGCACCCGTCTCTTACTGCAAACCAGCTCTCGTCGAGGAAGCGAAGATTTTCTTGTTTGTAGTAAGAAAATATATTATTGGAGGCATGTTCTGTACCATGATAGATGGTGGCTCAACCTGGTGAGAACTACTGAAAATTGTGAAACAGAAAAGAACGCAAGACGCTAACTAAGCGGTGTCGCCAATATATCGACTTTGTCTCTAAAACTGTTTTTCGGCGACAATTACTCGTAACTTTTTGTATCGCCGAAATAAGAATTTAGCGACTTTTCAGCGCTATCTAGCAATAATAATAAAACTTTTTTTATTGTTAATCCCTGATCTAATCAGGTTTATAATAAAGAATCTAGCGACTTTTGAACTCTTGTATGGAGTCTTTTCGTACTTTCTGTTGGCAACTTTGAGATACTTATAAGTATATTTAAAATATGGCGGATTTACGTTTGTGGTTTGGAAGTAAGTTTATAATTTAGATATTGATATTTATGTGTGTACCTTAACGTAGGGAAAATTTCAGTATATGGATTCCTCACTGACAATTTTATCTTAAAATACTAAAAAGAGCAGATTTGTCTGGGTTTGCCAAATGCGAATCTTCATGCTTACGAAAAGTTTAGAACACGGACTGCACCTACCAAATTATGTCTTAAAATACTAAAAAGAGCAGATTTGTCTGCGTTTGTCGAATGTGCATAATTATATTTACGAAAAGGCACTTTTCAGTGCCAATAATTTATTTTGTGTGCACAAGGTTGGAATTTTGAAGTAAGACGGAAAGGGTGCAGTCCGTGTTCTGGAGTTTATCCCCTTATATACGAAAATCGTCATGCATGAATGATGAATACGGCCATATTTCGTTAATGTAACAGTGGGCTTCAGTGTCGCCAACATAGTAATAATACTACACACCTAATCAAACCTAACCAAACCTCATAATAACTACTAACCTAACCTGTCACACAGTACACACCTAACCTAACCTAACCTGTCACATAATACACACCTAATCCAACCAAACCTAACCTGTCATATAATACTGCACACTTGTAGTAACATTCCTCACATTTAGTGTAATTTCGTTTGCAGGTATTGCCGGCATTAAAAATTGGTTTATAGCGCCACATTGGCAGTGATAAAAGTATGCAATATTCGTTCATTGGCTGGTGGATACTCTATATTGACCAAATTTTACTTTCCATTCATTTTGACTAATTTCTACATAGCCTATTCCCCAAGTAAAATCAAGGAGTTCTGATTAATTTTTTTCAGCTAAAGTAAATGATTACTTACCACATTATAATAACTCTTAGACAGTGAAGATTTTAGGTTCAGTTGTAACTTAATGTAGCCTATTACTTTAACTACCATGTTATAATAATTGTTAAGATGAATATTTAGCCTATCTGTGTAATCTTGTTTTCTTTTTAGTGTGTCATGACATTTAGTAACGTTTTGGTAAATGCATTGACAGTATTTGCTTAATTGTATTCAGTTGTTCGAGAGGATGAAGGCCGCCTGTCCAGAATATGCCAGCAAAGTGAAGTTAGTGCCTGGAGACTGCGGGCTTCCTGAACTGGGGCTCAGCGTTGAGGACTCTGAGCTATTATGTCAAGAAGTCAATTACATATTCCATATTGCTGCAACAGTCAGATTTGACGAGAAGTTAAAGTCAGCCGTGCATATCAACGTACGAGGAACCAAACACATTCTCCAGCTGGCAAAGAGCATGGTACAGCTTAAGGTTCGTTTCATTTTACAGTTTATTTTTTTCCGACTTTCGGTGCCAAAGTTTACATCAGCCTTATTTAGAGGCCCATCAAAAAATCTACAGGCCCACTCCACTGTCTTAAGCACTTGATTGACTGCATTTCAAAAATTTGTTGACACACCAGTTTTAAATGCATGTTGTTAGGTCAAAGGTCTTGACAGATGGTTCATTCATGCTAATAGTCATTAAATTGTTTTGTTGTTTAAAATATATGCTTTTGTGGTAGATATTATTCCATTCATACAACTGAAACCACGTTCACACAAGCTGTAGATACTGACACTGTTGCAACAATTGACAACAATACCCTCCTGAGTCCTGAGAGTATAGTATACTATACCATACTTCATACAGTGTTGCCAGAAAGTTTAGGGACACCTTATAATTTTTATAAAGTGCTGCCCTGACCTTAAATTGTTAGAGAAACTAACAATGTCTTTAACTGTCGGAGAGACTAATTGTCAGTGCAATTTCGGTATTTATATTATGACTGTTAGTCCTTATATAGAATTTATAAGTTTTTCAAACAAAATAAAAAATCTAACATATTAAAGCTGAAAATGAGTGAGTAACTAATTGGCGTACAATTCTCAATTGTTGTTGGATGATGTAGGATATATTACTCTTTAAATGAGTAAAGATCAAATATTTATAAAAAAAATTTTCTCTGTGAATGTCCTAGCAGTTTTTAAGGTTTGAAGTTTAAAAAAAATGGGGAAATTTTGTTATTTGTCAGTTAATCATTTTTGTATCTACTGTAATCGATTAATTAAAATGTGTCTCAGTGAAACATACAGCAGAGTCCGTATAGGTCAGTTTCTATATGATGCTTTTCCAATTCACTGCAGGCTAAAGCAGGGAGATGCACTATCACCTTTACTTTTTAACTGTGCTTTAGAATATGCCATTAGGAAAGTCCAGGATAACAGGCAGGGTTTGGAATTGAACGGGTTACATCAGCTTCTTGTCTATGCGGATGACGTGAATATGTTAGGAGAAAATCCACAAACGATTAGGGAAAACACGGAAATTTTACTTGAAGCAAGTAAAGCGATCGGTTTGGAAGTAAATCCCGAAAAGACAAAGTATATGATTATGTCTCGTGACCAGAATATTGTACGAAATGGAAATATAAAAATTGGAGATTTATCCTTCGAAGGGGTGGAAAAATTCAAATATCTTAGAGCAACAGTAACAAATATAAATGATACTCGGGAGGAAATTAAACGCAGAATAAATATGGGAAATGTGTGTTATTATTCGGTTGAGAAACTTTTATCATCTAGTCTGCTGTCAAAAAATCTGAAAGTTAGAATTTATAAAAGAGTTATATTACCGGTTGTTCTGTATGGTTGTGAAACTTGGACTCTCACTCTGAGAGAGGAACATAGGTTAAGGGTGTTTGAGAATAAGGTGCTTAGGAAAATATTTGGGGCTAAGCGGGATGAAGTTACAGGAGAATGGAGAAAGTTACATAACGCAGAACTGCATGCATTGTATTCTTCACCTGACATAATTAGGAACATTAAATCCAGACGTTTGAGATGGGCAGGGCATGTAGCACATATGGGCGAATCCAGAAATGCATATAGAGTGTTAGTTGGGAGACCAGAGGGAAAAAGACCTTTGGGGAGGCCGAGACGTAGGTGGGAGGATAATATTAAAATGGATTTGAGGGAGGTGGGATATGATGATAGAGACTGGATTAATCTTGCACAGGATAGGGACCGATGGCGGGCTTATGTGAGGGTGGCAATGAACCTTCGGGTTCCTTAAAAGCCATTTGTAAGTAAGTAACTGTAATTGAAATTACTATAAATCTAATAAAAATAGGCCTAATAAGATTTCCACAATTTTACGAAAGTTAAAGAAAACTCTAAGGTATAAGTTATTTAACCATCAAAAGCAGGTTAAAATAATGAATAATGTGATCAGATAAACAACAATAAATCAATCTTCTTAATGTATCCAGCTGTTTGCTGACAACATAAAGTCCACTATAGTCCACTGTAGTCTATTCAGTTGTTGTTTTTCACGAGAAATGAGAGGTATTTTGATCGGTGTTCATTATAGATGCCTGTTGCTAGTAGCCAGAGTTGGGGTGTAGTCAATATATATTGCAGGGCTGTGTCTTCTGCACTGATGATTTTAATTTACTTCTTTTGTGGTTTATGGATGGACAGTATAGAGGAATCTGTTCCAGATCTTCATCATGAGTCAACACCTGTGGAGTAACAGCTAGCGCGTCTGGCCGTGAAACCAGGTGGCCCGGGTTCGATTCCCGGTCGGGGCAAGTTACCTGGTTGAGGTTTTTTCCGGGGTCTTTCCCTCAACCCAATATGAGCTAATGCTGGGTAACTTTCGGTGTTGGACCCCGGACTCATTTCACCAGCATTATCACCTTCATCTCATTCAGACGCTAAATAACCTAAGCTGTTGATAAAGCGTCGTAAAATAACCTACTAAAATAAAAAAAAAATCTTCACCACAGACAAGTAGGATTATCAGAAATGTGAAATCGGTGTAGGTACATTTGAGTGACAATGCGACTGTTCTGGCTCTTGTTAAAAATGTTTGAACATGTCTGGGCAAGTTTTTGTACATTTCCAGGTCATTTAGTTTCTTTTGTACAGATTGTAAAATTTTTCCTTTGTCAGAAGAGAGCCAATTGAGTAGTTTAATATCAAAGACGGACATCTGTCGTCTCCATAGTTTTGATCTAGAGGCACTTTTTTGTTTCACAGTGTTCTTTGTAGTATTTTAAAACAATTTATTTTTATAAATGTAGTGTTAGAGTTTGTATATAGTTTCACCATAACTGAAAAAAGCATGAAAAAATGTATAAGAATCCACATTATCTAAATTTCATCTGAAGGTCAGATGTCCGCCTTTGATATTAAGCTACACAATTGTTGATCCATAGGTTTGTAAAATGAGACTTGACTGAAGCAAAAGCACTGGATATAGATATCACCTGAAGAGGTCTTGGTTGCAAATATGGGATCCCTCAGTGTAAAATTCTCCGGAGGTGAAATAGTCCCTCAACAATAATAAAAATTGCTGATCTTTATCCCCTGTTACTCTAGAAAAGTGACATGATAAAGTAACAGTTCGCTTGGCAATGATTCAGGAAATCAGTTTTCGGCACCATGTAGTGACTTACAGGCCTACATTACATTACAGATGCGGTTTATTGGCTTACCTGATACAGTGAGTCCCAACAAACACATAGTGGTTCGTTAAGTGTTACATTATGTGTTAAATCTTATAGAATTATTTCGGTTACCTTGTATATGACTACTCTAAATTTATTTTTTTAAGCTAATATATATAAGTTGAAATGCGCACACACCGTGCATGGGGTAAGAAACATTACTTGTCTTTACTATAAGCTGCGATGGATTTCTGTCTCTTCTTACACTTGATAATATGATATTTGTCACATAGTTCTGAGCATAAAACACACACACACTTATCATTTGGTTCGTGGTAAGTCTTGTTGACGCACACCTTGTGGTGGAAGCCATAGGTTGCCAATCTTGTCGTCACGTGTCTCATTTCATGATTAGCTTCCGTCCATGTCCTATCTTGCATCGCACACGTTGCGTAGAATTCCTCCGGTATGCTGGTTTTCTTCTCGTGCAGATCTTGTAGGAGCCGTTTGTAGGCGTCGTTCGCTGGGAGCATTATTTCGCACCTTAGGTCCTCTATCAAAAAGTCTCTCTGGTTAGTTCGTACACTAGTCTCGATCTTGCGTTCTGTGGTAGTCCTAGAGCTCTCTTCAAATACCTAGCTTTCACCCGCTCTAGTTCTTCCATCTGTTTGTATGTGAGGTATTCTCCCACTGATTCTAGGCCATACGTCAGGACAGGTAATATCTTTATCCGGAACAGGTCCATAGCTGTGCTGATCGATAATCGTGTGATGTTCCTAATTTCATTCATGGCTCTTGTGGCCGCCATTACTCTCGATCTTATGTGTAGCCTGGAACTTTTCCCAGTCATCTGAATTGTGATTCCTAGATATTTAAAATCGCTTGTCCTTTTGAGTTTGCCATTGCATTTTACATTTTCTTCTTCGGTGAGTCTTCCTCCTTTCCTGAACACTGCCATTTCCGTCTTCTCTTCGTTTATCTTGATGTCGTTTCGTTCCGCCCATTTGCTTAGCGTGTCTAGTGCTGATTGTGTATTGTCTAAGTCTGTCACTGTGATGGCCATGTCGTCGGCGTAGATGTACGTACTTACTCCTTCCATTCCTTTCGTGACATCATGTGTTAGGACATTAAACAGTATCGGGCTGAGCGGGTCTCCTTGGAGGATGCCATTCGTCTGCGGTAGCCAGTTGGATGTGCCTACTCCGTCATCTATCTGGATGTAGTTTTCTGCTAGGATATTTGATATCAGGGTTGTCATAATTGTTTTGCCAATTAGGTCCTCCAGTTTGTCTACTAGTATTCTTCTGTTGACTAGGTCAAAGGCTTTTGAGTAGTCAACGAAGACCACATATAGTTTTCCTTTGGGTTTCCCTGTCGCTTGCTTTATTTGGTCTATCAGGTTTTCTACTGCCAATGATCGTGGATCATCCCCTCCTGAAGCCGAATTGTTCTTCTGGTAGTATTGGGTCTAGCTTCTCTGCCAGTCTTTTGGCTAGGATTCCTGTGAGGAGTTTCAATGCCGTGGGTTAAGCTAATATAATTTTAAAATGATGCATTGATAGCTACGTGTACTGCTTTAATGTGTAACATACGAGGGGGATCCAGGAAATAACGACCGTTCGCGCATACCCGCCGCGCAGCTGACTCCCCTTCGTTGTTTGAAGGTCAACTGGCTTCCTTAACATGTGTTCTCATAATGTTGTGAGTACTGGTTGCAACAAGTCGCCATTGTGCATTTTGTGTTATTTCAAAATGAACGACGTGATTGATAATCCCGCCGACTGTGAGGTGAGGAGTGTGATTCGATTTTTGAATGCCCGACATTTGAAACCTGCAGAAATTTACCGGAAATTGAAAGAAGTGTATGGTGATACTGTAATGAATGAAAGAAATGTGAGAAAATGGTGCGAAATGTTCAACAATGGGCGAACAAATGTCCACGATGAAACTCGACCCGGACGCCCATTACTCATCACAGAAGACCTGAAGACTAAAGTGAACGACAGAATCTTGCAAGACAGGCGCACATCACTCGACGAATTGCATATTGCCTTTCCTGACATTTCTCGTTCTTTGCTTGGGTGTCGCAACATCTTGGCTACCACAAAATCTGTGCCCGCCCGCACACTGCTGCTTCAACTCGAGAATTGCTGGATCATTTCGGTTGGGAAATCTTTGATCATCCGCCCTATAGTCCAGACCTTGCTCCTAGCGATTTTCACCTTTTCACTAAGCTGAAAGACTTTCTGGGTGGTACGCGTTTTGGAAGTGATGAAGAGTTGAAGAAGACTGTGAACACCTGGCTTAATGAACTGGCAGCAGAGGAGTATAACACGGGAATTCTAAAGCTAGTGAACAGATACGACAAATGTTTAAATGTAGGTGGTGATTATGTAGAGAAGTAAAGGAAGCTTCAGTTATGTAACAGACTTTTTTTTTCAAATAAATATATATATTTTTTAATTATTACAACAAAACGGTCGTTATTTCCTGGATCCCCCTCGTATATCTAATGCCTATCCACTTCACTTGTGTAATTCGGGTAATTTACACATTATTTTGCAGTGTGTGCTACACGTGTCAACTGCATATGCAAACTGTCCTTCTAAGCAGATCGATGAGAAGTTCTACACGCCACCTTTGCGCTGTGATGAGATAGTGAACTTAGTAGAAGTTATGCCTGAGGATGTTCTGGAACGCATCACTCCAATGTGAGTATTCTGTTGCTTCAAGAGAACGAATACTGTTGAGCTTAGTTTATTATAATTTTTGGTGAATGTTACTTATGTCCCGCCCATAATAGGAGACATAGGCCAGTTTTACACTAATCCTAAACATACTAAGTATAACTTGTTGCTTGTGGGCCATCCCAAACCCCGACCTCCACCCGTAAGAGCGCCAGGCCTTATATACCCATCAGTCAAGGCCTTCTGACAAATAAAAGCAATTGACCAGGGGCGGCTTTCGAAGAGGGGCTGCGGAGCTGCAGTACCCCCAGACATTTGTGGCTCTTGTCTCGTTTTATGTTGTGAAATACATTTATTACACAGTCTCTATTCAGCGGCTCGAATTTTTTTAAAAAATTTCGCTCTCATTGACATGCACGCAATCATTAGTGAAGTCACTTCCTCCCCTGGTGCTGCCAGAGCGAAGCCAGAGACAAGGACTATGGGTGAAGCTACTTCCTCCTCTGGAGCTGCCAGTCTCGTCGGATGCTTTGCGCGTTAGTTTTACCCCTCCCCTTGCTGCCCCTGGCCGAGTTTACAGAGTTTTCAGGAGCTGCAAAATTTGCAGCAGCTTGTCAGTAGCGCGCAGTTTTAAATACATTTTCTTTAATGTTGTGAGTATAACAAGTGCAACAATGTTTAATTCTGTACAATATTTACAGTCTATTCAGTTCAGAATCTTAACAATTCAGGAGAAATGTGAAATTAAGTGCCCATCAGTTGAATCTCATAATGGGAAAAGCCACTAAACAAAATACAAAGGCTCGCATATTTTTTGCTGATTTATCCAGTATCCCTGCTTTCTTCTCTCGATCTCCACACAGTCTGTATTAGATTAATGTGTTTCAAAGACAATTCCATCAGCTGGGACAACAAGATGGAGTTTTAAAATAAGAACAGTAAATGTTGTTCATGAGAATAAAGCGCCATTTCTACAATGTTTTCAAACCATAATGGAATCTGAAACATCTAACAACATCATAATAAATGAGGCAAGCGCCCTGGTGCGTGCTGTTGAAGATCCTGAATTCAATTTCTGGCTCAGTTTTTTCATTTATTGATGTATCATGTAGGTATATTATACAACCAACTACAAATCGCCAGTTAGATATTTCTAAGGTTCAAATCTGCATGTAAAAAAATTAAATTATGGTTTATTTAACGACACTCGCAACTGCAGGTGTTATATCAGAGTCGCCGGTATGCCGGAATTTTGTCCCGCAGGATTCTTTTAAATGCCAGTAAATCTACTGACATGAGCCCGTCTCATTTAAACACACTTAAATGCCATCGACCTGAGCCGGGATCGAGCCCGCAACCGACTATGCTACCGAAGCCGACTCTGCATACCAAGCTTATAATGCCTTACTGACATATCGGATTTTAATAAGAAGATGATTCAAAAGTTTGCAACCTATAAGACAAGGCGCATGGAACTAATATTTAAATAAGGTAAGATGCATGGTTTATTTTTGTATGCAGCCCCCCTGAATTCAATACCCACGAGCCGCCACTGCAATTGACAATAGATATCTCAGTCATGACAACCTCATAAAATATCCTATCAATTGGATAATCGATCTTGCTACGTACAATATAATTATATTATATTATTACCCATTTCAGCGAGTACTGGCGACCACTGCAAAATACGACAATTTGGTCCAGGGAGCATTCTATTTTGGCACAAGGATGATTTATGTAACATGTTTCTAAATTGTCTTTTAAATACCGGTACATTTTTTAATATAATTTGGTCCAGGGAGGATTCTCTTTTGGCACAAGGATGATTTATGTAACATGTTTCTAAATTATTAGTCTTTTAAATGCCGGTACATTCTATAATAAATCACTGAAAAACAAATGTGAATATAGGGATGTGGAGTGAGTACGAAATTATTATTATTTTTTGGGCATCATTTTTACATAAATAACGACAAATAAAAACTAACATGTCACATATTTTAAGAAATACAGGAAACAAGCATGAATAATATTCACCATTCTTAATGATCTTGGGGAAAAAAACGTATGGAATAGAAATTACATACAATTAATGTGCGTGGAATAAACAATAAGCAAACCATCTTCGATTAATCATTTCAAAACAACGTGAATATAGCGTGGATTGTGTAAGAAAATAATTTCTTATATGTTGCTCCCAATGTGCATCATTGTTAACTTATGAAAACAAATGAAAATTAACATGGCATATAAACACTATTTGAAGAAAGATAGGAGATATTAAGTAATATTCAGTGTTCTTAATGATCTTTGGATGGAAAATAACAATGAAATATGTATAAATTAGGGCACAGATGCATTGTAGGGGCCAATCTCCTTATTGGTTGAATGGTATGAATGCTACTATCGATATGTATTGTTATTATAATCGACATAAAATATGTTACCAACTTCTAAATTAACAGTCAGTTTTATATTGTTGACTTGTAGCCTACTTCAAAATGGAAATAATGGCAGTAATAGTAAAATATATTTTCCCTGGACCAAAGTAACTAAAATCACATCAGTAGTAATAAACTGTTTAAATTGTTTTATTTAATTTTTTAATTTGGTAGCATTTAATGCTTATCGAATATTGAGTGCTAAAAACTCTAATCGAACCATTACTTCCGCTAACCTTTTTTTTTTGTGTATAATGTGTGATGGGTGGCCCTTATAATGCATCTGTTCCTAAAATAGAAATTACATACAGGTGAGCGTATTAAAAAAAAGAGTAAGTAGAATCATATCTGATTAATAAGCTTAAATTACTCCAGGTTTAGTGTAAGAGTGGTCTATATCTAACTACTGTATGTCTCTCAGCAAATTACTTAATTCATAAAAACAAAAAAATCGTGTTAGAAGATTGAATTTGTGTATTTTCTCTGAAACTTTTCAAATATCTGTAGGCAGTCTTTTACATTAGATTGCCGAAAATTGGTTTATAGCGCAGCATTGGCAGTGATAAAAGTGTGAAATATTCGTTCAGTGGGCGGTGGATACTCTACATTGACCTAATTTTTTATTTATTTCACAAAACTGTTATTGTTATAAATGTGGCAATATTGAAATTGTTTTAAGCCCATTCTGTACCGATAATTTCTTCCAAAACTGAAACCTAGTCACATAGAAACATAATATTTCTGTGAATTAATTTTTTTCCTTTGGAGAAGGGCCGGCAGGCAAGCACCGTAGCCTTATGCTTATTGTGCAACCTCCTTATGTTGGAATGATTGTTGAAGTCTATTTAGGATCGCTCCTCAGGTGCATGATTCACTGCATGATGCCATCGTATTGATTCAGCCACAGTATCCAGTTCCAACTGAAGATCATTCCTCCGCCTGTCTGTAATGTTATTCTGCGGCCTCCTCAGATCGATGTCATCTGTTCGCAATTCATGCTGTCTAAATCTACTGCATACTCAACCAGAAAAACATGCCACTGTCGATTCCACGACTCACCAAGGTGCCATCTATCCGAGGGAGCTACACTTCCCTGGTCACCCATAGTCCATTTATTGAAGCCCCTGTGGCCTCTCTGGATATGTACAGCTCCCGCAGACAGATGCCGCCTATAGGCAGATCCTGGAACCACATTAAATATTCCAGTAGTTGATACATTGTCGTTAAATAACCAAATTGGAAGCAGCATGTCGAGAGAATGCCAACAGAAAGATGGCCAAAGGCAGTGCTACGTTACTGCCCCTCTGGACAACGATCTGTTGAAAGACCATTGAAAAGTTGGCATGAGACCGCAATGGATCACTAGATCTAGTGCTTGAATTGGATGATGATGATGATGATGATGATGATGATGATACTCAGATGCTAGATAACCATCGCAGTTGATAAAGTGTCGTAAAATAAATCAATTAAAAAATTCTTAGACAAGAACAGAAACTTCTGAGTTATACACATTTTTTTAAACCACTGAATTATTTAATATAATTACATTTCAGCTTTTGAATAAGTTTTGTGATGGACATCTTTATATTGTTTTATGTTTCCATTCTTTGGTTCTTACTTTTTGATTCTGTAATATCTTCAATCAGTCGAAAAATTGCGAGTTCGTAGTTTAACCTATTCCTCTCGCAGCCCTCCTACTTTTTTTTCTTTTTTGTATCAGGTTATTCAATCTGTTGTGATATTGTCATTCATGATCTTTCTACGCAAAAATGTAATATTGTAATTATTATGATGGTAAGAAATTGTACAAGAACACAGATAAATTAACTTATGCCTCTTTTTTTTTTCCCTTTATTTTCCAGACTGTTAGACAAGTGGCCGAATACATATACATACACTAAAGCAATAGCAGAAGATACAGTTCGAGAGTTCGGTAAGGGCCTACCAATTGCTTTAGTGCGTCCTGCTATAGGTAAGCATTGCAGAGTAATTTAAATTATATTTTTATACACTGAAGTGGAGAATTAGGCACAGCAGCTTTCAACCCTGCTGCTATGATGAGAGCCAATTGCAACTAAGTGCATGATGTCGCCACCATTTGGGCATGACATTTACCTGTGGCATCATTGCCAACAGAATTTTTTTTTTTCTTTCCCTTCATTCTTAATATTAGCGATAGTGCCACTGCTTGCTGCAAGGTTACATAGGATTTGATGATGAGATATATTAGTGTCAATTAAACGCACTGTTAGTGTTAAGAGTGGATAAGATTTGATGAGGGGATATATTAGTGACAAGTAGACCCACTGTCTGTGACAAGGTTAGGTAAGGTTTGATGAGGGGATATTTTAGTGACAAGTAGACCCACTGTCTGTGACAAGGTTAGGTAAGGTTTGATGAGGGGATATTTTAGTGACAAGTAGACCCACTGTCTGTGACAAGGTTAGGTAAGGTTTGATGAGGGGATATTTTAGTGACAAGTGGACCCACTGTCATGACAAGGTTAGGTAAGGTTTGATGAGGGGATATTTTAGTGACAAGTAGACCCACTGTGAGTGACAAGGTTAGGTAAGGTTTGATGAGGGGATATTTTAGTGACAAGTAGACCCACTGTCAGTGACAAGGTTAGGTAAGGTTTGATGAGGGGATATTTTAGTGACAAGTAGACCCACTGTCTGTGACAAGGTTAGGTAAGGTTTGATGAGGGGATATTTTAGTGACAAGTAGACCCACTGTCTGTGACAAGGTTAGGTAAGGTTTGATGAGAGGATATTTTAGTGACAAGTAGACCCACTGTCAGTGACAAGGTTAGGTAAGGTTTGATGAGGGGATATTTTAGTGACAAGTAGACCCACTGTTTGTGACAAGGTTAGGTAAGGTTTGATGAGGGGATATATTAGTGACAAGTAGACCCACTGTGAGTGACAAGGTTAGGTAAGGTTTGATGAGGGGATATTTTAGTGACAAGTAGACCCACTGTCTGTGACAAGGTTAGGTAAGGTTTGATGAGGGGATATTTTAGTGACAAGTAGACCCACTGTCTGTGACAAGGTTAGGTAAGGTTTGATGAGAGGATATTTTAGTGACAAATAGACCCACTGTCAGTGACAAGGTTAGGTAAGGTTTGATGAGGGGATATTTTAGTGACAAGTAGACCCACTGTTTGTGACAAGGTTAGGTAAGGTTTGATGAGGGGATATATTAGTGACAAGTAGACCCACTGTCAGTGACAAGGTTAGGTAAGGTTTGATGAGGGGATATTTTAGTGACAAGTAGACCCACTGTCAGTGACAAGGTTAGGTAAGGTTTGATGAGGGGATATTTTAGTGACAAGTAAACCTACTGTCAGTGACAAGGTTAGGTAAGGTTTGATGAGGGGATATTTTAGTGACAAGTAGACCCACTGTCAGTGACAAGGTTAGGTAAGGTTTGATGAGGGGATATTTTAGTGACAAGTAGACCCACTGTCAGTGACAAGGTTAGGTAAGGTTTGATGAAGGGATATTTTAGTGACAAGTAGATCCACTGTCAGTGACAAGGTTAGGTAAGGTTTGATGAGGGGATATTTTAGTGACAAGTAGACCCACTGTCAGTGACAAGGTTAGGTAAGGTTTGATGAGGGGATATTTTAGTGACAAGTAGATCCACTGTCAGTGGCAAGGTTAGGTAAGGTTTGATGAGGGGATATTTTAGTGACAAGTAGACCCACTGTCAGTGAAAAGGTTAGGTAAGGTTTGATGAGGGGATATTTTAGTGACAAGTAGACCCACTGTCTGTGGCAAGGTTATTTAGTGTTTGATGAGAGGATGTATTAGTGACAAGTAGGCCCACTGTCAGTGACAAGATTATTTAGGGTTTAATGAGGGGATATATTAGTGATAAGATTATTTAGGGGTTTGATGAGGGGATATATTAGTGACAAGTAAGCCCACTGTTAGTGACAAGATTATTTAGGGTTTAATGAGGGAATATATTAGTGATAAGATTATTTAGGGGTTTGATGAGGGAATATATTAATGACAAGATTATTTAGGGGTGTGATGAGGGGATATATTAGTGACAAGTAAGCCCACTGTTAGTGACAAGATTATTTAGGGTTTAATGAGGGAATATATTAGTGACAAGTAGGGCCACTGTCAATGACAAGGTTATTTAGGGTTTAATGAGGGGATATATTAGTGACAAGTAGGCCCACTGTCAGTCACAAGGTTAGGTAGGGTTTGGTGAGGGGATATATTAGTGACAAGCCCACTGTTAGTGACAAGATTATTTAGGGGTGTGATGAGGGGATATATTAGTGACAAGTAAGCCCACTGTTAGTGACAAGATTATTTAGGGTTTAATGAGGGAATATATTAGTGACAAGTAGGGCCACTGTCAATGACAAGGTTATTTAGGGTTTAATGAGGGGATATATTAGTGACAAGTAGGCACACTGTCAGTCACAAGGTTAGGTAGGGTTTGGTGAGGGGATAATTATACTAGTGACAAGTGCTTCGCGTAAAAATGACATAAGTGAATGTTATGTTCATTATCTCTTTGATATAATATTTTTATTTCTCAAATTAGTCAGTTTCAACGATATTCTATGAGACCATATCATATTTCTCCTTCATTTTGTTGTGATAACGTGTTATAATACCTACGAAAATACAATCACACACAGAAAACGTATAGGTCTACTGTTTTTGTTATATTCCATATCTGTTTTATTGAGTTTCTTTCTATGCCTCTTTTATTTCTATAATTTCTGTTATGGAACTCTCATGTGATCTTCCTTTGCCCATATACCTTGCAGTCTCCAAACTGTCATTAGTCAGTCAAGCAGATTCCAATGGGTTGGAACCCTTTCTCACTGCCCATATTTTCACCTGAAGTCAAAGATGGAGCAAATTTTCCAAACTTTTTTTATTTCCTTTTTCGTCTTCAGCAGTGAAAAGGTCCAATGCTGGAGATGTAGAAGCCTCTTTCAGCATTGGATTCACGAATGCCACACAGAAATTTTGCACACTCATTGTACATCATATGATTTAATGGTAGCACTTTTACATTGATATAATATGTATTACAAGATTTAGATGTATTTCTGTGTTGAAAATTTTAGATTTTTCTTGGTAGAATTTTTATAAATGTATATTATTTAAAAAAAAAAAAAAAAGGATAAATTAGAGCTAGCTTCATAATTTTTCTAGTGAACGTAGCTAAGTATATTGCAGATACAGTATGTATGAAAAATTTTAGCCATGTAGATTAACCAGTTTTCAAGAATTTAACAATATTTTGTTTTTTTTCTTCTTCTTTCATTTGAATACAATTTTTAAAAAACTCAATTATAGCAGTTAATATAACAAACTAACCAGCAATATAATCCTGAAAGCATGTAGAGTAACATGTAAAAATTTGAAAACAACATCTTTTATACTAAGGTTGGATAAAAAGTAATGGCAACAGTTCGATATTTCTGATATGGCTTTATTCACAGGGGTACAACATTTACGTACCTTCTATATAGTCGCCCCCCTTATTTATTACCTTTTGCCAAATGTTTGAAAGGCATCGTACATCATCAGCGTGTCCATCTTTGTTGATGTTCCGTATTGACCGCCCTATAGCGCGGATAAGTTCATCTCTGGTATTGTACAGGGTCCCTCGCAGTGGTTCTTTCACTTTGGTGAAAAGATCGTAATCGCATGGACTCATATCGGGTGAGTACGGTGGATGTTCCAGAATCTCCCATTGCCAGCGGCGCAAGAGGTCCTTGACAGCAGCAGCGGTGTGACTCCTTGCAATGTCATGAAGTATGATGGGATTCTGTAACACCAAGTGTCGTTGTTTTCTCCTGAAGGCTGGACGAAGGTGGTGCTGCAGGAACCTGCAGTAAAAGTCCGCGTTTGCTGTCTGCTTTGGAGGTACAGCGTGGTGCTGTATTACCCATCAATGTCATACGCCACAATGAACATCACCTTCGCAGCACTTTGTGTAGGGCGCACTTTCTTTGGACGAGAAGAACCTGGATGCTTCCATTCATTTGATTGACGTTTCAAGTTTGGTTGGTTCGTATGAGCGAGCACAGGTTTCGTCCATAGTGACGATTCGTTCAAGAAATTCGTCATCTTTCCTGTGCGACTGCATAGCGGTGCCATTGTTAAACCTCGGAAATTTCATGGGGTATCCAACACTCTGTAATTTTGCGGTAACCCAGAATGTCTTGCAGAATGTGGAGCACAGTTTTGTGACATACTCTGACTTCCGCTGCTAACTCACACGCAGTCCATCGGCGATTAGCATCCAACAGGGAAGCAAGGAGTTGAACTGTGTTGTCCTCCACGTGGGGTCGTCCTGTATGGAGGTTGTCCTGAACAGCATCCCTGCCTTCCCGGAACGCTTTAACCCATTGTGCCACTGTGCGATATGGCAACGCTGCATCAGCACATGCTTCACGCAGTCCCTGAAAACATTCTTGTGCACTACGACCTCGTGCCACTTCAATTTTGATCCAGGAACGTTGCTCTAGTTTTGTAAACGTGGTCTTAGGGCACTCGCACTATCCCTATGAAAGTCAACATTCTACACACTGCAGTAGATTGACAGAGTACTGTCGCCGCTGGCTGCACTAACTCGTCTAACAGTCCTTGTTCATGTCCACACAGCTGGCAGCTCTCGAACGCACCATCGTCACGTGACAGCAGTGTTGCCATAACTTTTTATCCAACCTATGTACTTTCGGAGAAATAGCCATTTAAAATCAGCATTGCGCACTATGGAAACACCTAGACTACCTTGTCCCCTTAAATTCAGCTGAAAAAAGTGCGCGCATTAGATTCGAGTAAATAGGTAGTAAAGTTGAATACTAGGAATGACATTTAAGCATGTTTTTCTCAATTTCCAGTAATCAGCACTGCAAAGGAGCCTATACCTGGTTGGGTCAACAACGTGTACGGAGCTACCGGTGTTGTAGTGGGTGCAGGCTTGGGCCTTCTCAGAACAATGCATTGTGACAAAGATGTTACAGCAGAACTGGTTCCTGCCGACATGGTTGTTAACATGTTCATAGTCACAGCGTGGAATGTGGCAACAAAACACGAGTAAATAACTAGTGTCTCTATAGAGCATGTGTTATTACTAGACTGCGGAAGTTTATGCACATACAAGGTCACAGAAAAATGATCTGAAAATATGACATTAAAATTTAAAAAAACAACCACCTTTAATAGTAAAATACAAACAAAATACTGCCTTTTCAGTTCAAAGTGTGTCATGGCTCGCTGTATGACGTCATGTGGCTAGCCGATGAGCCTAGAGAATTCAATCTTCCTACACTTCCGCAGAGGTGTATTACCTATGCGCCAGAGAAGTTGCCTAGCAAGTACGGCGTTCATTCTGAAGAGTACTTACCGATACGTACGTTAACTCCAGTAGTGGCAGGAATGTGAACTGTTTGCAAACACGTACTTGGGTGAGATTTTTTCTTAATGTCGGGATATGGGGAGAGGGTTAAGACTACTACTTACGTACAGTGTTTGTTGACATTAACTTCGACTGTCAACATGGCCACGGAGCATTTGATTTGTATTGTGGAATGTTGCCGTACGCAACCGATGATAACAAATACCCTGCGTACGACTTGCCCGCACAAAACACAGTTCGAAAGAGATTATGGTAGCACACAGACCGTACAGACCGCCATCTGTTGCTACGACGTTCAAGTCATAGCGTACACGTTTTCAAGTTCAGATTGAACGTCTTGATTAATAAGCAACTTCTCTGACATAAAAGCTGAAACTCGCTTCAAATCGCTGACTCACAACAGTGACATCATGACACACTTTGAAATGAACACCCAGTAGTATACTTCCATCTGTGGAAAATACATTGTCACCAAACTCAGTCACTAAAAAAATCTGTGGTGCTACAGCCCATGAAAGGCCAAGACCGACCATCCGGCTGCTAGCCTCACGTCCACATGCCGAAGCAGAGGTGGACGATCATCCAACCAGAATGGCGGTATCGTGTGGTTAGCACGATGAACCCCACAGCCATTATAGCTGGTTTTCGAAAACTCTTTTGTGGAACACAAACTCTAGTATTTGTACTACTTACTATAGAATTTACTTTGTAATGTACAACACCATATCTTTGTGGAATAGGCCCCTGGTGACTATCCAGAGAAAACAGACAGGTTTGTTCGTTGAATAGTTGCTAGACTATACTCCAGGTTGCAGACCGTTCTGTACAGCTGGTCTGTGTTGTTCCGGACTGTTTTTTTACTTGGATTACTAATCCACGCTAATCCCTTACTCATCTGTCGTAAAAAATCTTGGCTTCTTTTTTGATAATAGTCTAAGTTGGAATTTTCAAGTTAAAGAAACGATAAGAAAATCTGTTCCTCCATTCACTGTTTGAGTTGCTTGAGAAATTTCTTGCCCCAGCAACTAAAACTTACCCTAGTAATGCCGCACTTCGATTACTGTGACGTTTTGTTAAGTGACCTAAGTTCTGAACTGTCAGTCAAGTTACAGCGAGCTCAGAATATGTGCGTCAGATACGTTTGCAACATCCGACAATATGATCACATATCACCGTCCTTCACAAGTCTTTCGTGGCTCCGACTTAAAGAACGCAGAACTTTACACTCTTTGTCTTTACTCTTTCGAATTCTGCACACCTCAACACCAAATTACCTTTCGTCTCTTTTCTCTTATCTATACTCTAACCACGACGTAAATACCAGATCACTTATCTGTGGCACGCTAAGTATACCTCTTCATAGAACATCTTATTATTCATCATCTTTTACAGTATCCACCTCGCGTCAATGGAATTCCATATCTCAAAGTATTAGGGGCTGCAAGACAATAAACACCTTTAAGAACAGCTTATAAGATAACCTTATTAGCATTTCACTCCAATCTTACTGATTTAAACTATCATTGACTACATTGTTACTTTTTTCTTTGGACATCATCCTGATTGTGCTGTATTTTAATTGTCTCATAATAATCTCTTTCTATTATCTAATATTATTTGAAATATATTAACATTCTATGTATTTTAGCTTAATTCTGCTACGTGTTTAAGTAATAGTTCATAGTATTTTGTTGTTTAATTCGTAAATAACTCTTGTATACATGTAACTCTCATCTAAATCAAATTGTTGAATTCTTTGTAAGCTCATGCATATACTTTTTGCTGGTTGAGTGGAAGAGAAGGCCTTATGGCCTTAACTCTGCCAGCTAAAATAAATAATAATAATAATAATAATAATAATAATAATAATAATAATAATTATTATTATTATTATTATTATTATTATTATTATAATCCAGGCGACTACTCAACCACCAAGCAATAAGTCTCTTTTGGTGTGGCCTTAACCTAAGCTGGCCTAGTGGTTTAAAGTGCCACTAGTGAAATATCCAATTGCACTTAGTAGAACAAGTTGAATCTGACAGATGTGGATTCTTATTCTGTTCAAGAGTATTGTGCATGTTCCCGAAGTTTGAACCAGACTTTAGAATCATAGTGTATAAACTATTTTGTTATAATACAGAGATTTTGTTCTGCAGATTGAAAACAAATCCAGAAGCCACAGATTCTGGTGATGAAATTCCCATCCTTAACTACGTTTCTTCAGTGGAGAATCGCCTTACATGGGGAGAGTACATGAAATACAATGAGATTGGGAAGCGATATCCTTCAGTCAGAGTGATTTGGTACTACTACTTCCGCCTGAACAAGCACAGATTTGTGTACAATTTTTATGCAGTGTTCCTTCACTACTTACCAGCACTAATTGTGGACACATTGGCGCGAATTGTTGGGAAGGAGCCCATGTAAGTAAATATGTGTAATTTAAATTTCATAATTGAAGGTTTTTTAAAAAAGAACCATAGTTCAAAAAATGCAAATTTGAGATATTAAGCATGTGGTGAGCGTTTTGTAGTGGCCACCTACTGAACTAGTTGTTAGTGAAAAAAATGCCATAGTCCTATGTTATAGGAGTGGAGGTTTTCATAAAACAATAGTCCAAAGATTTTTTTTTTTTTTTTTGTGAAAACAGCCATTGTCCAGGACAGTGGCAGCATTTACAAATATCCCAGTCATATCATCTTGAAACATTTATCCATATAATTTTAAACTGTAGTAGATTGGCAGTACTGCTTCCTATGTACGCGGGAAAAGCCTCAAGAGAAAAATACTTCAGCATGCGAATTGCTGTATTAGTTATGTACAGAAGTAACCCCATGGAAGAAACGCAAGCAATGAAAGGAGAAGAAACAGGATATAATAGAGAAAAAGAAGATCAAAGGAGAAGCACACTTTAGCCATATCAGAATTTTTTTTTAAACAACCGTTGTCCACAGTTACCTACATTTACACATGTATTTCTATGAGGCAAAATAAGTTATAAATGTACTTCAGTTTTCCTAAGTTTTTACAACACCTTAAGAAATGGCATGATGAATTTCATACTTGAAGTATCAACAACACCCATGCCAGATAGTTTGTTGTTTCTCCTGAAGATTTATGTTTTTGGACTGGTTGTTTTTCCAAAAAAAAAAAAAAAAAAAAAAAAAAAAAAAAAAACTTAAATTTTATTGTACTTTTGCAAAAATTCCTTAATAAATATAGGGTTACCAGTTGGAATATCTGGGACCAAGGACTTCTGAGTCTGAAAACTAGGACACCAAGATTAAATAATAGAAACGGTCATATGCATAATAAAACTATTTAATATTACTGACATATTGTTGACGTGTAATAATAGTTAAAATACAAACATTCTGTAGCAACAATGAGAATTATATAGAGTAGATTTAACATTTATTCGGTTGAGAAACTTTTTGTCAAAAAATCTGAAAGTTAGAATTTATAAAACAGTTATATTACCGGTTGTTCTTTATGGTTGTGAAACTTGGACTCTCACTTTGAGAGAGGAACATAGGTTAAGGGTGTTTGAGAATAAAGTGCTTAGGAAAATATTTGGGGCTAAGAGGGATGAAGTTACAGGAGAATGGAGAAAGTTACACAACACAGCACTACACACAATGTATTCTTCACCTGACATAATTAGGAACATTAAATCCAGAGTTTGAGATGGGCAGGGCATGTAGCATGTATGGGCGCATCCAGAAATGCATATAGAATGTTAGTTGGGAGGCCGGAGGGAAAAAGACCTTTAGGGAGGCCGAGACGTAGATGGGAAGATAATATTAAATTGGATGTGAGGGAGGTGGGATATGATGATAGAGAATGGATTAATCTTGCTCAGGATAGGGACCAATGGCGGGCTTATGTGAGGGCGGCAATGAACTTCCAGGTTCCTTAAAAGCCAGTAAGTAAGTAAGATTTAACATTTAATAATAAAATTGTTGCTGTACTTTTCTGACTTGCCTATCATTTCAATTAATTTTGCATTTCCTTGAAGATATTTATGACAATCTTTGCATTCAATGTTCTGAAAGTGTGTGTGTGTGTGTGTGTGTCTAATGCTTACCCACTTCACTTAACGCTTAATGTGATTCGAGTTCCACATACTGCTGATAGATGGCAGACTGTGACCCATTTTCAAGTTGCACACCACTTTGGCAGGTCATGTTATGCATGACGTATATCTGTGAAGAGTTATGTCGTGTACTAGGTGAGTGTGATATAATATACTGAAGGGTAAACTGCTCCTTTATTCACACATCTACTTCTTTCCATCATAATTGAAATACAGCTGGCGCCAGCGTTTTTGGCGTGTGTCCTAGATATATAGTGCTCAGTTTGTGAGCATGTTGCTAGTGTAGCTGAGAATGATACCACTTCCTGTACACGTCACATCAGCCATTTGCCAACACAGTTGTCAGACTGACTGCGGAAAATGTGAAACACTCGTACTTAACGTTCCCACTACTTATTTCACACGCCAAAAACGGTGACGCGGACTATACCACACACCGACTTCACTCCGACTGTAACACTGCAGGTACACCACACTGCCTACCGCACCACACATGAGCAAATCCGGTTTGGTTACCTGCACTCAAGTTCCACAGTGGAGGAAATGAGCACTCTTTCACAAATCAGTGAGATGCCCAATGCTGCTCTAGAACAATATGAAATTTACAAACATACAAAAACACACCCACAGCACATCCTGAACACTCAACTCAATTTCAAAACACACACGCCTTTTGACACAATCATGAACACACCCCACCACAACAAGAAACCAGAAGTGAAGAATGGGTAGAATTGAAAAAAATTCTCTCTGGCACCGAGATTCGAACCCGGGTTTTCAGTTCTACATGCTGACGCTTTTTTCACTAAGCCACACCGGATTTAAATTCCGATGCCAGTTTGAATCCTTCTTAGTTTAAGTTCTACCAGTCAACCAGTCGCAAAAATTACGTGTTCATAATTCTTGTGTTCGCTTCATCTGCGATGTCCGTCGTGCTGACCACATTACCCCATCCTTCCAAACTCTAAACTGGCTACGGCTTAATGAACGTAGAAATTTTCATTCTCTTGTTCTCCTTTTCCAAGTCCTTCACACCTCTACACCTACCTACCTTGCCTCCCGTTTCAGTTACCTGTCATCATATCATAATCTCCTCACACACAAGCAAAATAGCCGCATGCTAGCCATACCAACGCATATGACATCATCGTATTCATCATCATACACAATCTCGCTCTCGTGCTTGTGGAATACCCTACCCAGTGACATCAGAGACTGTCGGAATTTAGTAGCGTTCAAAAGCAAGCTTATTAAGCATTTTCTTACTGCGTAGAGTAGGTTTAATCTTTACTTAATCAATAAAAGAAATGCTTCTCTCTTCTTAACTTCTACAATAAACTGTCTAGCTTTTATTAATCAGTTAATCTTTTAGTACTTTGATTTTTATTGTATTTGTAAATTTAATATCAACCGTAATTATAATTGTATATTGTCAGACTCCAAAGCAGCTATTCTATCAATAGTCTCTAAACACACACCTTCATCTCAAACAGCAGAAATAAATAAAATGCTCTCTCAATTAATATCACTCAATAAAAGAATTGTATTCCAATGGATACCATCCCATTGTGGAATTCTGGGAAACGAGAATGCGGATGCTTTAGCAAAGAAGGGCAGCACTGCTACTTACAGACCTGTTACTAAATCTACGTATTACTCTGTGAAGAGATTTATTAAATCTACATACTTAGACTTCAACAAACAAAATTTGATAACACAATCCCAAGGGAAAAAATGGAACTCTCTGCATCAAAATCCACAGTTAATTCCCGATTTACCACGAAAATCGTCTGTAGCTGCATTTAGATTGGCAACAGGCCATGATTGTTTGGCCAAACACCTGCATAGAATTGGAATATATCAGTCCCCTAACTGCCCATTGTGCAACTCAAACCAAGAAATGGATTCGGAACACCTCAAAATCTGTGCTTCATTGGCTGGCCATGATAATATCTTTGAAAAATATTGGAGTGCAAGAGGTCAAATGACTTTATTGTCAAACGCCTGGCATTAGAAAACAACAATTAAAATTGTAATTGTATTCTTAATATTGTAGTTGTAATCATCTGGTAGAGGGGAAGAGAAGGCCTGATGGCCTTATCTCTACCAGGTTAAATAAATAAATAAATAAATAAAATACCTGTTCCCCTTTGGTGGCCGTCCCTCATATACTGTGCCACAGAATATGTGACAATGGCACAATGTCCAGCACTGTGTACAGATCATTACGAGTGACTAAGTGGCCGGGGTCTGATGGAACACGAATCACAAAGTGATTATTATGCTTATTATATTACTATGGTGTACCGAAGTACATATGATATTTCTGTGCAGGAATTCTGCATTACCATATAGCATGTAGAGCTAAAAACCTGGGTTCGAATCCCGGTGCCGGAAGAGAAATTTTCTCCATTTTTCACCATATGGTAATGCAGAATTCCTGCACAGAAATAATCATATGTAGTTCGGTACATCTATACTAATAATAATAAATCTGTAGCCGAAATTTTTCTGGTAATTTTCGATTTTCCAAAAATAATTGGTCCTAACATATATAATTAACCACCCTGAAACCGAAAATTGCTTTTTTGAAATTTTTGTTTGTATGTCTGTCTGTCACCTTTTCACGCGTTAATGGCTGAACGGATTTCGATGAAAATTGGAATATAAATTAAGTTCGTTGTAACTTAGATTTTAGGCTATATGGCATTCAAAATACATTATTTAAAAGGAGGATTATAAGGGGGCCTGAATTAAATAAATCGAAATATCTCGCTTATTATTGATTTTTGTGAAAAATGTTGCATAACAAAAGTTTCTTTAAAAATAGTTTGCGATAAGTTTTCTTCCTTGAAAAATTTTGATAGGACTGATATTTAATGAGATAAATGAGTTTTAAAATTAAAATAACTGCCATCTAAGGCCGTGTAATGAATTAAAAAACAAATGACTTCGTCTATAAGGGGCCTTGGACAGCAACAATCGAAAGCTATGAAAGATAGCCTACAGAGAATGTTTCTGTGTTTGTATGAAGTAATAGGCTATCGGAAGCTAAATTAACCGATTTGTATAATTAATTATTATTTCACCATTGGAAAATGTAGTTTCTCTAGATGGACATAATGCTATAATGTTATTACAGTAACTTTTGATATAATATAATATAATATATAATATAATATATATAATGTAATATTATATAATATAATTTAAGTTATTTGAAGGGTTCACAACCATAGCGCCATTTACTGAATACGTAGAAAACAAGGGTTAAAATTAAGTTATTACCATAATTCAATGGAAACCTATAACAAGTAAAATAAAATATACACATTAAATCTAAATGATGTCAATCTTCATTAAACTATGGTTGCATGTAATAAAAATTAAGAAATATGTTAAAGGAATTGTCATTGCACCAAATTAGTGTCTCTGGACCAAAATGATCGCATTTTAATTATTTGGATGCAATTTAAATTAAGTAACATGTTAAACGATTTATCCTTCTGTCAAACACGAATGTTCCCTGGATCAAACGTCCTATTTTAATTATGTAATTACTTTATATTTATTTCTAATGGGTGCAGCGGAGCGCACGGGTATGGCTGGTCATAGTAATAAGAAACCAGAAGATAGCGCAAGACCTATACTGGGCTTCGGAGAATGAAGAATATCACTTCAAAACTAGACAGCAGGGTAATTTCCTAAATAGTTATACAAGGGGCAGAAGAAATAGGCGGGTATGGCGAACCCCTCATTCACTACCCCGACTCCTATACAACTCAGAACCTGCTTGGTGTATGGTCCTGTCCCAAATAACTTACTCCTCCATTCACACGTTTTGTGCTATAGAAAAACTTAAAAGAATAAAATAATAACGTGATTTCTAGTAAGTACAAATACCTGATTTACTGAATATTGTTGTTTTGCTTATTCAACTATCCGAACACAGGTCTGAAACTCATAAATGATAACAATAACGCATTACTCATGAGGTAACTAAGCCAGGAGATAATGGGTTATGGTGGCCAGTTTTCTATCCCTCTCCATTTCATACATCGCTGAATAGTAACATATTACACTAATCAAGCTTTAGATGATATTATCATTTATAATATTTCGCAAGTTAGCCATTTCACAAATATAATAATTATTATAATGTAATGTAAACCTAATAGGAGAAATTAAACATTTAGCACTACACACAAGTATTTTATTTTTATGTGTTTTCAGAATATTGTATTGAAATAGTAAATAGTACTAATAATTGTTTTACAATTAGCCTATTAACTTTGTGAATCATGAGAAAATTAAGGTGCAAGAAATTATATAATATAATTTTACTGTATGTAGAAAATGTACACGTTATTATAACATGAACGGGTTTCGTAATAAAAAAAATACGTATTAGAAGCATACTTAAGAATGACTTAGCTTAACAAAACAAATAACACAATAAATATGACTAAAAATCTCTCTTCACAAATTCTTTGAATCGATCGTAAAACACCACACGCCTTGGCAGTGACTGCATTGATGATAGAGCACTTTTAAAGTCCTCACAATGTTTAAGTTCTTTTAAGAAACAATAAACGTGATTAATAACACCTTTAGTATGACTTCTGACATCAGGGTTTGACTGAGACATGATGATTAGTATAAAATATAAATAAATTATGAGTGATTAGTATTCAAAAATACTGTTTATTATGATATAATATATTTGCGAACAAGCTATAACATAATAGTATCACAGACGAGCACTTGTCAACAGCCAGCATTCGAACGCAGCGATTGGAAGGTCTCTTTGTTCATGTCATAAACCGCTATAGTAGGGAGCAAAGATATTGGCGGGTCGTACTTAGCACATCTTTGCACGTACCACCCCCTCTCTTCTGACCTGACCATTGGGATGACTGACTGGCAGTGTGTCGATGCGTTCGGGTGTAGTTGCTTGCAAGCCAATCGTTGGGTATTGAGAGAGTAGTCATCGTAGCTGTTGTCTGTACATATTCAAACAGTAATTTTCAATACTAACAGTGGAATTGCTTCTGTGCCTAGTTGAGCGACATGTCTAGAAAGGGAGCGGATACGCAGAGCCAAGCGAAAGGAATTATTTATAGTGTTTACGAATACTTAAAAAAACTTTAATTAATATAACAAATTAAAATTTTCGTAATATGATTGAAATTCTGGTTATTAAGAGAATGAGGAAAACCGGAATTAGGTCACTATAAGTTTAAGTGAAATATTTTAAGATCTGATAGTATATTGGCAATATACTCATTGCAGTGAAGTAAATCGTTAAAAACCATTGTGTTATTATTATTATTATTATTATTATTATTATTATTATTAAATTTGCACTGATGGATTTCATTTAATGTAGTATTACTAGCCATTGTTAAGTCAATTATATTATATAAAATAAAACCTGGGTACCGACACAGTACTATTTACAAATTATTTACATCGTCAACAACAGTGATTTTACTCACGGGACTGCCCTTCATCTTTTCTTGCAACCCTTGTCTTGTTCAAAAGGTCTCTGGTCACTGCTGTCAGTTGGTCACCTGCTGTGATTCTTCCTGCGGGAAGGTCCCTGTTGACTTTCTTTGTCGCAATCCCAGGACCGCTGCCATCATTTTTGGCCTCATTTCTGAACAGCTGGAGCCATTCATCACGACTTCTACTCTTTGTGAAGCTGATGACAATAGGACGCGTCTTCCCTGGCCTGGATGGTATGCGATGTGCTACTCTTACATCATGTTGCACCAATTCATTACCGCCTATGACTTCCGATATTTGGTCAGTGACTTCATAAGTTGATTGTTCATCGATCTCCGGAACTCCAAATAGCATTATATTGTCTCTGCATGTGTAATGCTGCAGATCACTCACTTCGTGTTTGAGATGGTCATTTTTTTGCACTAGCCTCTTCATCTCCTCCTGCGTGGAGTTGAGTTCATGTCTTGTGTGCGCCAATTCCTCTCTAAGACTGTCGAACTTGGAAGATATGAATTCAACTGATTTTGTTAGTTCATTCACCTCAAAATACAAATGCTATTCGATATCAGTATAGTAGTTATAAAATCATATCGCATATTGTATACCAGTAGTTTGTATTATAACAAATGAAGTGTTCACATGTGCTGTTGTTTAATGAAATAATTATAATGCTGCGCACAGAAATTACACTAAATACTGACACACAGACAGTGTTTATATATAAACACTATTTCGATGTTACAGATTTTAGGTTACGTAGCGAGGAGTGAAAGATGTTTCGGAAGCGACCCTTCGAAGAACGTTTACAGCTAAAGTAGGGGTGGAACGTGGGTTGGGTTAGTATGTAGGGGTATACCTCCATCCGCCAATATTCCTGCTCCCTACTATAGAGAAAGTGTGGAGTGAGTAGTTTCCGCACAAGGCGAAAAACTCGCCTATTTCTTCTGCCTTTACTATAACACAGGAAGAAAGTTGTACAGTTAATAAGTGAAGATTTTTTGGTCTGAAATATGAGACATTCTGTACAATATGTGGCACCTGGCAACCCTAGTACAGTAAAACCCCGATAAGACGCTGTTCAAGGGACCGGGTGTAAAACGTGTATTAACCGGGACTGCGTATTAGGCGGGTATACTAATTTTGACTTATATACAGTGTCTGTTAGCATTTTTCTTTATTAAAATACATGATTCATGAAAGGTAATACAGTATTACTCCATTATGTAATTACTGTACTGTACGTTAAAGACATTTACAATATGTACTGTACTTAATTCTTTCGAAAAAAAAAAGCCATTTATAGTTTGCCGTCTGCGTGTTCTCCAAGTTCTCATGTTTACCACACTTCAGTTTCCTGCGAGTACATCCTCCTGACGTCGCAGCTGTAGTGATTGAGTCGCGATTTTTTATTGCCGTTCTTAATGTCGATGATGGGATTCCTAATGCATCACAGAGTTGTTTCTGAGTAAGAGTACTGTTCTCATCGTACTTTCGTAAGATTTCCAATTTTTCCGACACAGAAAAGGCTTTTCGTTTAACATTAATTGTAATCGCATTCACAGACACTTCAATGCACAAAAGGACAACAAACGGCCCAGCAAAAATTTCCAGAATTTTATTACGGCCGAGTGAGGAATGGTGTTTGAGAGAGGGGGTTAGCAAGAGGGTGGGGTATTGTAACTGTATGTAAGCTTTAAGCGCGCAGGTAAGGAGTCGAATAAGAGAGCGTAACAAGAGGGTGGGGTACACTAAGGTATGAAGTATGAAGGTTTAAATGCGCAGGTAAAGGATCGAATACCAATACTTATCAGGTTAATGGCACCAGTGAATTCAATGACCAAGATGTTTCAATGCTGTTACAGTACATTGCTGAAAATTACATCGAAAATATTCCACAAAAACAGCGTATTATGCGGGATTTGAGCGCAACAAACGGGGTTTTTTATAAAGGCGTTATATATGAAATGTGCAGGGACAGGACAAAAAAAGCGTATTACACAGGATAGCGTAATAAGCGGGCACATCTTATCGAGGTTTTACTGTATTTGCCGTTATGGAAGAGGGAAAAGGAAATGGCGACATGTTATTAAATCTCTTTCCATTTGCAGCTTGTGGAATGCTTACAAGAAGATCCACAAATTTGTCGATGTGATTTCATACTTCAGTGTACAGCAATGGAAGTTTACGAATTACAACACTCAAGCTATGTGGAAACAACTGAATCCACTGGATCGAGAACTGTTCAACTTCAATATGGCCGATGTTGAGTGGGAGAAGACATTCGAGCTTTGCATGCAAGGTCTGCGTACCCACATAGGCCAGGATCCTCCAGACAACTTGGAGTATGCTCGAAAAAGATACAGAAAGTAAGCAGTTTTATAATTTTTCTACAAAAAATTGTACTTTTGAAAAGTTGTTTGCAGTGATCTCATACATCTTTGCTCCTGTTTCATTTGTTTCAGCTTGAAGATAGTGCATTACACAGTCAAATACACTGTTATCTTCATCTTCATGAGTCTTCTAGTGTTTACATTACTGTTTCTGTTCAACTTCAATCAATAACCATGTGTTGCATTCCATACTACATTGATGAATCAAATATTTCGTCTCTCAGAGTTAAGTTAACTCAGGGCTGCCAAGTTAAAATTCTGAAATAAGCTTGAAATCATGTTCGAAAAGCTGACACTACTAGAGTCTGTGTGATGTATCTTGTCTCACTGTGAAAAGAGAGAGAAAGGAGATATGCCTTACTTCGTCTGTATTGTTATGACGATGGGGGAGTGGAGTGGTGCCGTCCATCCATCCAGTGGCGGAAGGGACTAGTTGATACATTCTGTAGCGCAAAATAAAATAACAAAATATCTCTCTTCGTACTGTGTAGTTCCGTCACTGACCTTGTGAGTTCCGGTAGCCTGTACAATAACAAGATTTTGAAAGGAATCCTGAAAATTTACAACCCTCCTATAATCTCCACCCTCATTTGAAGGGACTTGGTTTTATTCCTACTGAGACAAGATAAACCTTACCAGGTATAATAATTATTTTCATAAGAAAAATTATAAGTAAATACCTTACCATACGTACAGTAATAAAATATTCAGCTTTGAAAATATGAAACACACAACAAATACAGTCAGAGCACTATGAATTACTTTTATTATATTCTTCAGTTTGGCTGTATTAAAATATTTTTAATCAAACGCTTCTTCATGGCGCTTTCCCTTATAGTTTAATTTGCAACATACAATGAAGGAGCGAGTTTTGTCTATCTTCATTGAGGAGCAAAATTGAGTTTTATTTTTTCTGATTGAACTAAAGACTCTCTTCTGTTGCATTACTACATGGTAATGTCATAACAAATTGTACAAATTTGCATAACTTGACATGCTTTGAACTGCCAGTAGTCTACAGTTCAATTATTTGTGAAGATTGTTCCACAATTCCTCAAAATCGGAACTGTGGGAATTGTTTGTTGCATCTTTCTGTTTAAGCATAAACTGATACAAATAATTCATATATTATCATCTGAGAAGTGAAGACCATCTTTATATCTATTGCAAAAACATTGAACTTGGTCAGAGTTACTTCTGAGCACAAGCTTTGTTCCTTCAGGTGTATATGTCATATTTATAATCAAAAGAAAATAAATTATTATTATTATTATTATTATCATTGGCAAATGTACTATTACAAACAACATAATCACTGAATGACAAATTCACTTGAAAATACTCGATGGACGTAGAAACGAAAACTCTTCACTCCCTCAAAAAAAGTATTGGGCTGACTTTCTGCAATACTTCCATCATCTATTGGCTTTCTGAGAAGCTGTTTACATGTCAAACTAATAAACATATCTGAATTTTCTAGTTGATTAGTTCTATTCATATTAAACTTGTAAGATTAGGATCAGACAGTGCATCAGTTTTTGCAACCTGGTAGAGCAATTAATGCAGCAAATCAGACTTCATATCTTTTTAAAAATACTGTATATGCACAGTGACTCTTTCTGCAGAGTCAAATTGAAAGAATACACAGCAATATACGCTGGAAGAGAAGTAAATCAACTTCTGTCATGGGATCATTAAATGAGTTTTGAAGTCTCTATAAAACTTCAAATTGAAATAAACGAAATTATACTAACTAGAGATATTGGTACAGAACCTGTGGAAAAAGCTGACAAACCTTAGAAAATGCTGATGTCAGCTTTAAAAGCTGACACTTAGCAGCCCTGGTTATTAATGATATGGTAGTTCTGAAAATGCGAGGTATTTTTATTTTACAATATTATTAACTTGCACATCTATTTGAGGAATTGTCCAATTTCATGTACCTATGTTGCTGGAGTTGATTACATCTACAATTTTCCGATCTATTTGTGGTTATTAAATTTGTAAAATCCTACCTTTTCCCGCTATCTCTGAAGATACAGCACTGAACTAGGATGACAGCCAACTAACAAATACAACAGGTATTTTAAAATGGTAAGATCATTAAGATCATTATCGTCACTTTTGTTGACGTTGTACAAAATTTTGTTGAATATCCTTTTGAGAAGATTAACTCCATATGTAGATGAAATTATTGGGGATCATCAGTGTGGTTTTAGGCGTAATAGATCGACTATTGATCAGATTTTTTGTATTCGACAGATATTGGAGAAAAAATTGGAGTATAAGGGTACAGTACATCAGTTATTCATAGATTTCAGAAAGGCGTATGACTCGGTTAAGAGAGAAGTTTTATATAATATTCTTATTGAATTTGGTATTCCCAAGAAACTAGTTCGATTAATTAAAATGTGTCTTAGTGAAACTTACAGCAGAGTCCGTATAGGTCAGTTTCTATCTGATGCTTTTCCAATACACTGCGGGCTAAAGCAGGGAGATGCACTATCACCTTTACTTTTTAACTTCGCTCTAGAATATGCCATTAGGAAAGTTCAGGATAATAGACAGGGTTTGGAGTTGAATGGGTTACATCAGCTTCTTGTCTATGCGGATGACGTGAATATGCTAGGAGAAAATCTACAAACGATTAGGGAAAACGCGAAAATTCTAGTTGAAGCAAGTAAAGCGATAGGGTTGGAAGTAAATCCCGAAAAGACTAAGCATATGATTATGTCTCATGACCAGAATATTGTACGAAATGGAAGTGTAAATATTGGAGATTTATCTTTCGAAGAGGTGGAAAAATTCAAATATCTTGGAGCAACAGTAACAAACATAAATGACACTCGGAAGGAAATTAAACGCAGAATAAATATGGGAAATGCCTGTTATTATTCGGTTGAGAAGCTTTTACCATCCAATCTGCTGTCAAAAAATCTGAAAGTTAGAATTTATAAAACAGTTATATTACCGGTTGTTCTTTATGGTTGTGAAACTTGGACTCTCACTTTGAGAGAGGAACATAGGTTAAGAGTGTTTGAGAATAAGGTTCTCAGGAAAATATTTTGAGGCCAAGAGGGATGAAGTTACAGGAGAATGGAGAAAGTTACACAACACAGAACTGCACGCATTGTATTCTTCACCTGACATAATTAGGAACATTAAATCAAGACGTTTGAGATGGGCAGGACATGTAGCACGTATGGGCGAATCCAGAAATGCATATAGAGTGTTGGGAGGCCGGAGGGAAAAAGACCTTTGGGAGGCCGAGACGTAGGTGGGAAGATTATATTAAAATGGATTTGAGGGAGGTGGGATATGATGGTAGAGACTGGATTAATCTTGCTCAGGATAGAGACCTATGGCGGGCTTATGTGAGGGCGGCAATGAACCTCCGGGTTCCTTAAAAGCCAGTAAGTAAGTAAGTAAGATCATTATTATATGTTCAATGAATTCGAACCTTTGTACACTCCATCCTCAGTATTGTGAGAATTTTCAGCCTAGTACACTATCAATAGTGGTTTTCAGTTTTTGAATTGAGTAAAAAGGAAATGGTTCTGTAGGTGAGAAAAAAAATGCGAGCTAGAGGGTATGTGTACAACATTGACATACAGGGAGGACTCAACAGTTCACTAGGATTTCACTTGCAGAATGTCGTCTGATAGTAATAGTGTAGCAAAACTTACTATAATTACAATAACTGAATAGGTATGTCCGTCAGTGTTAAACGCTTTCAGCATAAACTGCCATCTTCAGAAAACGTAAAAATACAAGAATATATTATGGCTATGATAGGCTACATGTTGATTACATATTAAAATATTTAAAACTAGATTGTATATGACATGGACATATAAAGTGAATGCTGAATAATAAAATAAAAATTACACGATTCAAATATATATCCTGCAGAAGTTAGCACACATTGCGATTGTGAAGTCAGGTCGTTAAAACTGAAAATAATATATTTGTATAAGAAATGGGCTAATGAATTTAGTATTGTATTAAAAATAAATTTTTTAAATACAGGGTGATTCACGAGGAAAGGTAAAAAATTTAGGATGTGAATTCTGAAGTCATTCTGAGTCAAAAAGTTCATATGAATATAGGTCCGTTTTCGAATGGTTACGGAGATATGGCTCTTTGATTTCACAAAGACTTCTAAGATTCCATTTTACTAACTTGCATTTAGAGACAGATAACGAACAAATTTAAAGTTTGTATTCACGTATGAATACATACCTAATATTCTAGACATCGGTGTCGATGTTTTCGCACATTTTCAAAGGTACTTTCTTCTGCTTCAATGCACTGTTGTGCTCGGGCGTGAATCGCGCTCATTGCATGGGAGAGTTGCACGTAACTGTTCTTTATGCCGCATCCAAAATACGGTCGATTAGTGCCTCGCTCGTTTCCCCCTTCCTGTGCTATACCAAGTGTTTCATCCAACCCTATAGACAGTAAGTACTCTTCGATATGGTACCCTTTTGTTTGGAAAGCGTCGTTCATATTCAGTGATGGCACGCAAGGAACTTCCATCACACAAACCATAAACTTACACAATATCAGCGTATTCTGTAGTCGAAAATTTATAAGGTATCTTGAAAAACACAACTTAACACTTCCAATAACTGTACCTGTATAACTACTGTACTGTAGGTAGCTGACTGGACTGCTGTGAATTGATGATAGTGTAGGCTAATTGTGTTATCTGCGGGTTCTGTGTCTTTACATCAGGCAAGGGCAGGTGATCGGACATTTGTAATGCCCCACCACCCGGTTTCTTCCTCTTATCTACATCGTTCACAATGCAGATTCCAATGTTACGTCATTCATTGCGACCTTGACCTTGTCTCATGCCTCGTCTCACGTCAGCAGCATGTGGTAATATCTGATTCACAATGGGGCGAGACGTTTTACCAAAAAAATGCATCTAGCTCCGCCATTGTTCGAAAACGGACCTATGTTCATATGAACTTTTTCACTGAAAATGGCCTAAAATATCGTATTCTAAATGTTTGACCTTTCCTCGTGAATCACCCTGTATAAATGGTTTGATTACTGGGGCTCCGTGCTTATGTTGTCAGCATTGTACTAAATCACAATCAAGACAAGACAAAGGACATACAGGTTGAAAAGGAATCTAATTACATTCATTCACAGAAGTAATAGATCAAGTCAATGTGAACAAGTTTTGTCAAATAAGTTTTTTGATACATCCAGTAATTTTGAGAATACGAAATGTAATATGTTGCAATGCTGGGAAGAGTAGCAGTGCTCCTTGAGGTTATTGCTCCACAGTGAGGGTGAGTGTAACTCCAGTCATCCACTCTGCAAGACTTGCGACAGGAGAATGTAAACAAAAACGTCCCATCAGGTACGTTTTTACTGTAGATCAAATGTAAAGTGTCGCTAAATCGGCCAAAACTATTGATTTTTTACATTTAATTTTGTTTCATAAGCAAAATTTGAGTTTTCGTTGCTCTTCTCTTTTCCCCATTGCAAAAGATTTAGCCACAACTGTTTACTTTTTAATTTCCGCGATATTTACACTCACTGCCATAGAGATTATTATACGTAGTTCCCATCATGATTATCATTGGTACTGGTATATACAGTTTTAATCCAAGAGGTCGTGATATGCATATGGTTCTCTGATGAACGTGTAATTTGTAAAATTTTTCTAGCAAAAATCACTAATAATATAGGTAAACTGATGGGTATTTTACAACAGAAATTAATAGTATTAGTAATTTGTAACTTGTAAATTTATTCTAATAATATTAGTAAAATCTTACATCAGGGCCCAGACATTCTGTTATTAACAGGATAATGCCATTTTCAAACCTGTCATGGTATCTTGACGGCACTCGTTGGGATGTTTATTTGTCCAGTTTTCTTGGAAAATGCAAAAACGAATCTTGCTGAACAATATCCCAAAATGGAATGATGCTGAAATTTGTATAGACAGATACCATTATAAATGTTTCTGGCGATTCCAACATTGGTGACAAAGCCATGTTCAGTGAATTTGTTTATGTAAATTAATTTAGTAGTGCTAAGTGACTTAATAGAATAGAGGAGAAAGACGTCTGTACGAGATGGGTAGAAATAGAATTTCTGCTTTCAACATTCTGTCATTTAGAAACATTACTGAAATTGTAGAACAGCCGTGGCGAAAATGTGATCGTGCGCCGAGCCACTGTGTAACCTGCACCCTAAGGGGAAGTGAAGCAACTGTCTGACTTATTAACGGCTTTTCATTTTCCTTACATCTAGCACTTAAATATAATTTTATAAAGTAAAAGGCTACAAACTAATGTTTAGTACGTGTAACGAAGAAAGAAATGAACAAGAAAACATAGGACACATTATCACAATCTGAAATTAACTGTTTTCAGAATGTCTCTGCGACAGATTTTAAAAATGAGGAATTGTGTCACTTACTGCCAGTCGTAGTTGATCACAAAGGTATTTGTCATCAGTCGTGATCTAAATTTGGTTTTTCCTATTTTCATTGTTGAAAATAATTTTTCACAAACGTAAGTTGTAGCAAACATGGCTTCAACAGAGCAAGCGAAAGAACGATGCTTCAGATATTTATTTTTTGGCAAAGATTTGAAAAGTTCAACATTTGTCAAGTCCTTACATCTAGCTTTCATTTAACATCACATTGTAAATCTGTGAGTTTAAATTGAAGATCTAACAATACAGTAATAATAATAATAATAATAATAATAATAATAATAATAATAATAATAATACTTAACCTTTAATGTTTCATGAGTGACATGTAATATAATGCCGTTTTATGTTATACAACCGTTTTCCTCATAATACTTGTGAACAAATCATACATTTAGGCTAATATTCTCATCCTACTTGAAACTTTTTGTTTTTGTAGAGGTACATGGTTTCGAGAGAGACATTGCGACGATACGCCACTCGCAGGTCAGACACAAATACAAATGGAACGGAATTTGAATCCAATTAGTGAGAGGGTGGGGGTTGGGGAAGGTAGGAAGCAAGAGAAATGCATAGCTATCATTGCGAGCCACAATGTGCTCGCGAATCACATTTTCGCCACAGCTGCTGTAGAAAATGACTTAGCCATATGGGAAATCAATGCTTCTACTGAAAGAGATTTTGCCAGAATGAATAAAATATGAACATCAGAGAAAATATAACTGAAAGTTGACATATTGAAGGAATCGTAAATTACCAAATTCAATTTCAAATACTGTTTCCTTGACTTCTTCCATTTCTTGAAGGAAAATAAGAAGTTTCTTACAGTAATTCATTCACCAGAAAAATATACCCAACAAGAGTATTGTGACTAATGAGTATGCTGTAATTCCATCTTACGAGTAATGTAATGAAATTATGTTGCTCTATTTTGTTATTCTGTTATATAGACTTATATGTTTTTGTTTGTTTAGTAAACTGTCCGAAGACAGGCCTGAACCTCACAAGTGATACCAACAAGGCACCACTTACGAGGCAACTAGGCCTAGAGATAGGTAGGGTGACCAGTTCCTTTCCCCCTCCAATGCATACATCACTGACTCGCTACATATTCCACTAATCAGACTTCAGATGCATACAAACAATTGTTCTTCCTCTGACACATATTGTCAAGTGAGATGTACTGCCTGATAATAGATGTACATATCAGCCATAACCTCAATTAGAGGTAAGACTTATATGATAAATTTTAAATAGTTAATATTTACATTGTGTTTACATTATTTTAAAATTAGAAAATCGAATTTCTGTTTGTGATGCTGAATATTGTACGATTGGGAAAGGAAGTTTTCTGCAAAGCTGTAGTACACTGCGTTCAAAGATTTTTTTAAATTCTATTTTAGGTTATTTTATGACGCTTTATCAACATCTTAGGCTATTTAGCGTCTGAATGAGATGAAGGTGATAATGCCGGTGAAGTGAGTCTGGGGTCCAACACTGAAAATTACCCAGCATTTTGCTCATTGGGTTGAGGGAAAACCTGGAAAAAACTCAACCAGCTAACTTGCCTCAACCGGGAATCGAACCTGGTTTCGCGGCTAGACGCGCTAACCGGCATTCAAAGGTACCTTACCCTACTAACTGATAGTGATTATAATTTGTTCATATAAGTGTGGCTTATTTAGTTGTTACTTCTATGAATAGATGGCGAAGATAACAGTCAGTATCGCCAATAATACATAAATATATCCGCATTAAAAAATTTTTAAATTTCATCCCCCTCTAATGATTGTAAAAAAAAAAAAAAAAGTAGGTTTAGTGGTAAACTGCTGTTACTGTTACATATCATTTATCTCTTGAAACCAAATGCTTGTGTGTGCCATAGCTTATAGTAAGAATCTTATGGCAGAGATAAGAGAGCTAGCTACCTGCAAGTGGAAGTGTAGTGAAGAAGAGAAGCTTCCCTCTCCCACTTCACTTACACAATCAGAAAATTAGAAGTCAGATATCTTTGAACACAAGTGCACAACTAGTAATTTTCCCATTTTGAGTTTCAGAAATTCTGGGCACATTACTACAGCATGTATATAGAACATAATGGAGTATATTTTGAGTAACTGCTCTGAAATTCATGTTAAGATTCCCAATTCCCTTTAAATAAATAATTCACTAGTTATGCAATAGTAATATGTGTTACAAGAGTGGTTTGTTGAAGTTTTCATGTTCGAGGGAAAGTTTGAAAAAGCGAAACGTAGTTGAGCTTTTTTAATTTCCGAGAATTGAAAGAAAACATAACTGCTCGTGTATCGTACATTATTTTGTGCAAAGATCGTTTATTACATACCTGAAAAAGGAATTTCTAATTAGCTGCAATGAAATCTCCATCTTGGTTTCTGTTCAATGACGGCAAATTTGCAAAACAAAAATATCTTCAACATTGTTGCTGTAAAATGTTTTCTGTGTTTACTATACTCCAGCAGGCCGTGATATACGGGTCTTTTTTTTCCCCCCCAGTCTATGATGCGTCTGGAATCTTGTTGATTTTTTTCACGGCTTCCTTAATGTTACTTGCATCACGAATGCAATAACTTTAGTGGAGTTGTAGAGTTTACTTAATTTTTGCAAATATTTAAAAACAATAATAACAGTGCAATTTAGGTGAAATTGCAGTGGTAAGTTTCCAATTTATAATTATTACTATACTGAACGTCTCTAAAAATAATATGTTAAAAGCCTAAAGCAGTAAAATCAATATGTCACTTAAGCGGTAAGAAGAGGGAAATTGTTATGTGTGTTAGTTTGGGAATACTGAATGTGGTATTTTAGACTTTCCGCGGATTGGTTTTGTGCAGAAACCAAGCAAATACGCACGATCTCGCACAAAAGATCATGTCAGAATGTAATGTCGTGGAACCTCGAGAACTGACAATATAATTACTAGCCTAGTGTTCAGAGACAGCAGAGTGTTGTTCTCTTAGCTTTGATTTGCCCAGATGATTAATGCTTCCTGCAGGAATTGTGAATAGAGTGGAAAGGTTAAATGAATATTTCAATAATAAACACCATTAGGACAATACCTCTAAACCAATTTTATTGCGAGATATCACAAACTTGGTTTATACACATTACAAGCCAGCATTATTTCCATGTTCACATTTATTCCATATGATGCATTTTATTAAGAAAAAAAGCAACATTAAATGTGCACAATGGCGAATCTGTATCTTTAACCGAGCAAAGTGCATCAATACGAAACTCCAAATATCAAATGAAAGTTTTCTCTAGTCAAAACTCCTTGGCCCAACTAGCACTTTGTACTATATCATGGAGCCCAATAGAAAATGCACCTTCACTCCAGTAACCATGCAGATTCCTGGTTGAAAACTGAGTAATAAACACTATCACTTTCTCCCACAATGAATTTTGTTGGAAATTCAGATTTTAACAAGATATCAAGTGAAACATGTCGAGGTTTCGAGCTGCTCTGAATTTTACTGGTTAGAAAAGCACACGTGGAAATCTGTTGGAAGTGTACCAAAGTGTGAGGTTTAAATAATATTGTTTAGAGGTAATTTCTATATAAATCTGGAACTTGCATCTCATCACACCATACACGTCTTCTTATAGATTTAATAACTGTATTAACGAGAGCTTGAAGGGTCCAGCCGTTCAACTCTTGAGAGGTGGAACTGTCTTCCAGGCCCTAGAAACAAATGATAACACATTATTCCTGCACTAATAGACATAGGCTATAGTAGAACCCAGCTTTTACGTTTTCCCGCCATTTACATTATTATTTTTCGGTCCCTTCAATTTTCATATGTTCATAATGTTATATAAACCTCGCATTTATGTTAGCGTAATTTAAAATTTCCCGCAATTTACACAGCTGTGAGCGGACACAAAATGGCGTCTCATGCTAGGAAGTTAAATGGCGTGTTTGTTATCTAGCAGATGCGCTTGGATCATGAATTTCAATGTCGTCGTCAGCATTGTACTTTTACAGCCAACTATAATACTGATCTCATTCTATGGACATTTTTGCGAATTTTTTATATGTGCATTTGTCAACCTGCATATTTATAAATACAATAAAGGATTGCTGATACACGCATGTCGTCGTATTTTTACGCTGTTGTGTGTGATTTAAATGAGTTTATGCTCGACCATGCCGAAATGTAGTAATTATACACCTGGTAGCAGCCCTTTAATGGACCTCATTAAAGTACACCTATTCATTAAAGTTCAGGTGTTCCACCAATCAGAAAACACTATTGGAGCAATATGAAAGCGCAAGTATCGATTATTCTCGGATATGCAATCGAAAGACAACTAGCAAAACGTCACGGAGGCTGGAAATCCAATACTGTCGCAGAAGGTTATGTTCTGTTACTATAATAATTAGCGTTAATTGTAAATAATATTCAAATAAATTCAATTTGTCATCTCGTTTTTCAATGTCTAAAAAATTTCAAGGTTATATCAAGATTAATCTTTATTTTACTCTCTAGATTATATTAAGGTCAATGACATTTGTTTCTAGGAAAAATAAATACTTTCGCATCTGCGCACATCTCACAATTTACGAGATATTGCACAAGGTCAGTTCCGCTCCCCAGTCAGATAAGAATAACATGAATACTTACGAATAATTTCAAGTTAGAAATACGGTCGAGCATAAAAAGTCGTATGAAACTTGCCTATAATGGTAATTAAGACGCTTGTATGAAAATTATGAAACTCGCTTGCGCTCATTTCATAAACATACTCGCGTCTTAATTACTACCATTATAGGCTCGTTGCATAATGTACTATTATGCTGCTGATGGTGATGACACTACTTTTGAGAATCTGTATGAACTCGAAAAACAAATAGAGTCATTGCAGAACAAAAATAAAAAAACAAACCAAAATATCAGGCTTCACAAGAAAAGAACTAGTGAAAAAATGTAAATTCATTCTGTGGGCGAGTTTGTATCACATAAATAAATTATTGTAGTTTTGTAATACCACTAAACTGTTTCCCTCAAATTACACCTTTTTGCTGGTCTCTTGAAAAGCGTAAAAGAGGAGTTCTATAGTATTTCAATTACAATTAAGTTATGTTCTTCCCTATCCATAATTTCTTTTCAGTAATAGCTATGCAATTTCCAATTCATATTTATTTATACTGTCTTCTGAAACTAAACTCAATCACTCACTTGAGGCTGTCATTATGAGTCTTGTACTCTAAAACTGTGTTTGGTGGCAAGTTGAGAACTCTGCGTAATGTGTCTCGTATTCGTGCTGTTGTTGATGAATCTGAAGCTGTTTTATTCCATACAGATATTATATCTTCCTGTAATCATTACAAAAAATGTTTAATTAAAATCATATTAAAAAAAATTCAAAATTTAAAATTGTTCAATATATAGGCCTATAGAGGCTAACATCAAATAAAGCAGAAGATGAAAAGTTTTTTTGTTGTTAAATTAGAAGGAGGTGAAAGGCAGAAAATTAAATCCCTTGTAAGAAGACTCAAAGGCTCATGTAATTCTGAAATCAGACAGTACATACAGCAAAGTTTCTTCATATATTGCAATGTATGTATATCAATATTCAGGATGTATCTTAATAACACACGAATAAATGCAAGGATTCTATAATTAAAAACAAATTAATATACAAGTGCATTGATATATGAAGAGTCCACTGGAAGAATGATGGATGTCACTTTCTTGTCGAAAATGAACCAAGACTGTCAATGCATAGCTTAAGATATATAGAATGTACATACAGAGTTATATGGCATAGTCATTGTCCAGTAATGATCGGAAAATCACAGTTAAGCTTTGAGCGCTAAGCATTTCAAACTTTCAGTTGCTTCCCCTGAAAAATGTATTCCAAATGACATCCATCATTCTTGCAGTGGACTCTTCATGTCACAAGGAATTTCATGGGGAGAAAAAAAAATCAAGGCACATTGCTACATTTTGAAATATGACTTCATCGCAAAGCCGGAAGTTGCTGGTTTAATTCCCGATGGGATTGTTGATTTTTTCAATTGACCTAATCCTTTCCTGGGGTGGACTCAGTCTCTAATAAATGGGTACCAGAAAGTTTTCCTTCGGGATTAATCTATCTTCTTAATGTATCCAGCTGTTTGCTGACAACATAAAGTCCACTATAGTCCATTCAGTTGTTGTTTTTCACGAGAAATGAGGGGTATTTTGATCGGGATAAAGGTGGTAAACATGTAAGAGTTGTATCTCTATTGCTACAAATGCCAACGGTCTGCAAAAGCTGGGTGCTTTAACCTCCCTCTACCTTCATGGCCTGTAGTAGAGATATCACATGAGTCTGTTATTTTATGACGCTTTATCAACAGCTTAGGTTATTTAGCGTCTGAATGAGATGGAAGTGATAATGCCGGTGAAATGAGTCCGGAGTCCAGCACCGAAAGTTGCCCAGCATTTCTCATATTGGGTTGAGGGAAAACCCCGGAAAAAACTCCAACCGGGAATCGAACCCGGGCCACCTGGTTTCGCGGCTAGACACGCTAACCGTTACTCCACAGGTGTGGCATATCACATGATCAGCCACACAAGTTTTATAAGAGGTGTTCAAATTACAGTTGCAACAAAGCTGTTAGTGACTCACCTGGTACCTTATTGACACGACAGCACCACATATCTCCTCTCCCACCATGAACTGTTCACCTAGCATCGCAAGAACGAGATTTTCCCAGCATCTCGAAGCTAATCCTTTCCTCAGCCTTAAAATCAATTTTCCTCCTCTCTGATTTGCTTCATCCTATACCAATTTCAACAACAAAACGTGATTAGTTAAAACTAGACATCAATTTTTTATAAAAAGTACAGTAAAACCTCGTTAATCCAGACTAATTGATGGGATAAATTGGCCGGTTTAACGACAGTCCGATTAACTGAAATAACCTAAATGAACTCCGTTTATAACAACAAAACACGTTTATTATGGTGTATTTAAAGGGCATAGGGCTAAATACACTATACATTAGTAAAATGTTGTTGTTTGTTGTTTTCTAATGCCAGGCGTTTGAACATAAAGTCATTTGACCTCTTGCACTCCAATATTTTTCAAAGATATTATCATGGCCAGCCACTGAAGCACAGATTTTGAGGTGTTCCGAATCCATTTCTTGGTTTGAGTTGCACAATGGGCAGTTAGGGGACTGATATATTCCAATTCTATGCAGGTGTTTGGCCAAACAATCATGGCCTGTTGCCAATCTAAATGCAGCTACAGAAGATTTTCGTGGTAAATCGGGAATTTACTGTGGATTATGATGCAGAGAGTTCCATTTTTTCCCTTGAGCTTGTGTTATCAAATTTTGTTTGTAGAAGTCTAAATATGTATTTATAAAACAGTTATATTACCGGTTGTTCTGTATGGTTGTGAAACTTGGACTCTCACTTTGAGAGAGGAACAGAGATTAAGGGTGTTTGAGAATAAGGTGCTTAGGAAAATATTTGGGGCTAAGAGGGATGAAGTTACAGGAGAATGGAGAAAGTTACACAACACAGAAGTGCACGCATTGTATTCTTCACTTGACATAATTAGGAACATTAAATCCAGACGTTTGAGATGGGCAGGGCATGTAGCACCTATGGGCGAATCCAGAAATGCATATAGAGTGTTAGTTGGGAGACCAGAGGGAAAAAGACCTTTAGGGAGGCCGAGACATAGGTGGGAAGATAATATTAAAATGGATTTGAGGGAGGTCGGATATGATGATAGAGAATGGATTAATCTTGCTCAGAATAGGGACCAATGGTGGGCTTATGTGAGGGCGGCAATGACCCTCTGGGTTCCTTAAAAGCCAGTAAGTAAGTAAGAAGTCTAAGTATGTAGATTTAATAAATCTTTTCACAGAGTAATACGTAGATTTAGTAACAGGTCTGTAAGTAGCAGTGCTGCCCTTCTTTGCTAAAGCATCCACATTCTCGTTTCCCAGGATTCCACTGTGGGATGTTATCCATTGGAATACAATTCTTTTATTGAGTGATATTAATTGAGAGAGCATTTTAGTTATTTCTGCTGTTTGAGGCGAAACTTGCTGCGGAAGTTAGTTTGAAGTACAAGTCTATATTCTTTTGGGATATTAAGCAAGTCTTAAAACAAGGTTCTTTAATTTTTCGAAACTTTTTTTTTTTTTTTTTTTTTTCCTGTCAGATTAAACGAAGTTCAGCTTATCAAGGTTTTACTGTATAATAAAATATATCATAGAAATAACAGGTCTTTTTTCTAACTGTATGTCTGTTATATTACATACCTCCCACATTGGTTTTATTCCAACTTTAAATAAATGGAAGTCACTGTGACTTTGTAAGTCCGATGGCCTTACTAAATGGCCATATAAGGCCCAAAATTGCTCCACAGACGCAAACCTTCCGATTAACTTCAGGTTTTGATCATAATTCTGTAGAGAGGCTTGTTTCCCTGGCGATCGTCGACTGAACCACAGCCAATACGCATACTGCAACTTGTGTTCACCTGCTGGAACCTCTATTGGTGCCTGAAACATAACATAATTATATATTTTATTTCCCAACCTGATACTTTCCCTCGTTAGTTATTTTTTAATCAATTCCTTTGGGAACACTGTAACTGAACATTATGGAAGATTAAGGAAATGTAAGACAATAATATTATATTATTATGCATTTGCTTGAAAGAATAACTGAAAAATTCCAGCAATATAAGGTAAGAATTTAAAGAGACGTGATGATGATTAGAATTTCTGTAACTGCTAAGGTTAAAGCATAACCCAATTAACTTAATGAAAGTCAATATCAGTAATACATAATGGTCCACTTGCTGTGCTACTGAATGAGCAGATTCCCGGGAGAGACAGAATTTTGCATATTTAGTATTTTAAAAGCATCAACTTACTAACGACTCCTTTTCTGAATTCTGGAGGTCTTTATTGCTAATTTCTTCTTCTCCACTGTCATCGCTGCTTTTCAACCTGAACAAAATAACACGTAAAATTTAAAAAATAACATTTTTGTTAAACTATTTTAAAACTATGTGTCAGGATCTTAATTAAGTATACAGCATTTAGGTTTTTCCATTACTTAATACGTAACTTTGACCCTGCTACTTGAAAGCTTTCAAATTTGTAGTTTATTAAAATGAGTGCTGTATACCTATTGTTACAGAAACCAAAAATTGTGAAGAATATGGGAGTTTCAACCTTGTGTTCAGATTTAATAGGCTATCTCCAACGTTAAGACTAGGTTAAAATCCAATTCTTGTTCGCAATATAATCACTGTAAAAGCACTAATTTAAAAGGGATCCTTAGGTACTTAGTAAAAAATAATTGGGCTAATGAAGGCCTAATTTTGAAACGCTGTGTTAGCAATAAAAAGAATTGTGCTTTTCGAGTTAGAGTTTTGTTTTCCCTCCACCCTTTAATCGGACACGCTATTATATTAATGAATTTAAGGCATAAATTTAATATCAGTTTACAGTAACATCTTTGTTCTCCATTTTTGGATCCTAAATTCTCTCATTGCGAATTATCTTGTAACTCTGAACTTAACACGGTCTAGGTTTAAAATGTTAAAGTTATATTAAAATAATTTTTCAGGAAAAATATTAAGATAGCTTACCATGCTACTAACAGAAATTCAATGTTACTTCAAATGCGTATATACTTGACCCCAATTTCAATGAAGTTATAATCTTACAAGAAACTACTTAGTCCATTCTCTCATAGATGTAACCTATATAAAACTCAGTATGTATTTATAAATTCCAAATGTTCTGTAACTCTTATTGTTGCAGTCTCACAAGTTTTTTGTTTCATTTTCTAACAATGTAACCATTTTTTTGGATTTTGAGACGTAAGAAATCAAAATCACCAATTTAAATGTACATTAATTAAAGTTTAAAATTTGAACATACCCATTTGAAAGTGCATGCAGCATTATGGTACATTAAAATTGAAGATAACACTGTTTGATATAAAATGATTGTTTTATGAAACTGCTGCAGTCATTACTACCATATGCATGTGTGTATGTTGGCATATCTGGCCAAGATGACGTCATTTCCTCTCACCGGTAATGTAAGGTAGGATAACATTTTTGGAAAACCCTTGAGAAGACCATACAACACGATCGTGTTTTTTTTTTTTTTTTAAGAAACTTGTTTTCTCGATTTAGGCCTAACGTGAAAATCCTAAACGTCGAAACACTGTTCACTACTACTCTTCAGTTCGTGGAGTAACAAATAACACAGAACGTTTCCCAATTATAAATGAAATTGTTAAATTTAATTAAGGCTTAATTACGAAATGTCAATCTTATTGGAAATAAAAGGCATCGCACATGAAGCATTCCAGGCAACATTTGCTAAATCACAATGTTTCAACTTTACACAAAACATGAATTCATAAGATGGTAGTTATTGATACGCGTAAATCAACAGCATAACGAAGAATACAACAGACTCCTAGACGAACCACTTATTCTCCAGTAAATCAGTGCCCACCTTATAGGTTAGTCCCCGAAGCTTCATTTTTAAACGTCGAAATCACTTAGACCAACATTTAACGCAGGAAAGGTATTATAAATATTAGAGAATAAACTTACGCATCAAATTTGTTTGACATATTGTATAAAATTCAAGTGACTTTAAAACCTCGAAAATAAAATACTTATAAAAATATACCCCGTTTGTAACTATGTTCTCCTTAGTTCCGTAAGTTTGTTACCTTCCACCCCTCCCTTTCGTTCTTTAGCACTGTTGCCAGATTACACTAACTGGAGAGCAATCTGTATCTCTTCCAAAAGATGGCAGAAAAATCGCACCCAATATGTGGCCATAGCCTACATTGTTATAGACTGTGCTGTATATTGTCCTAGATCTAGGATACTATTCTGTATAACGCCGGGAAATTAGATTAAACTAGGTTTGCATAATTCAATATTACTTCAGTAGATGCGCATATGACTACTTCATTTGGGGAGCCTTTAGTATTATTTCGCGAGCTGTGATATATATATATTAAGAATAAGGCTGTTGAGTGGAATACTGTTACAATAAACTGACACCCCTACTGGAAATGTTTCCTGAGCATGTATGTGCAAGAGAGGTTCTTATACAGTAATGTAGGCCATGCTTTTGGCGGCATTTCGTTTAAGTTGGTACTTCGTTATGTTTACATTTTCGTAACACATTGATGTGTAGTAACAGGAACAGCTGTATTTTAGTGTTAATAGTTTATGTACGTATTTTATAATGCCAAAGAGAATCTGCCCCTTCGATTGTGATTTAATCCCTCAGACTAAAATACACATTAGCGAGAAGGAAGCCTACCATGGAGACAACATGAAATCAGTGTACGGTAAGTAAAAATATAAAATGTATTGAATGGTAAAGGGCTAACTACAGTCATTTTATTATAAACATTAACACTCTAAAGAAACAATTTGATTACAATGGAATTCTGAAGCTGTTTCTTATTAGGTCTATTGTGTGGAATCAGAAATTTTAAAACTGAAATCAATAAAATGTCAGTGCCATATCCATACCTATGTACACTTAAATTTTTATTTTTTATGATTTACTTTAGGTCGCATAACTGTTGGGTCCTTTTGCGACCACAACATTTATGAACAGATTTCTTTTATCTAATTATTTCTCGTACTATAAGTTAGGTGTATGTGTTTATTGGTTTCAGATAAGACTCTTAAAATGTTATTTAATGGAGCCAAAAGAGCTTTCAGTACTGACGACTCACAAATTACATCCAGTGACGTACAGAGTTCTGTTGTTTTGAAACAGAATTACAAGCAAATGTTTCTGGGTAATCACTGCCAGCTGAAGTCAAATGGAATAATTAAGGTATGGTATCGTATATTGTAGATGCTAGAAGAGGAACACTTTTCCAGTTTTAATCTCCTTTATTGTTGCAAACAGTTCTGATCAATAAATAGAGATGATAAATAAATCTTAGCAACTGAAAATGAAAAATTCAGCACTTTATAAATCACATTTAGCATTTTATAGGACAATTTAATATTTTTTTTGCGTTTTTGGATGAATAAATTTTTAATAGAAAGTAACAAATAGAGAAATGTGGCCTATAAAACTACAGTGAAATTGTGAACTTCAAGAAACATGCCAAAAGATATGGTGTGATTTCACTCTGACCCATCTTATTACTCAATAATGATTGCTTGCTATCACATACCGGTCGGTAAGCTTACCTACTGTATTTATCGTATCATGCGGTATGTCTGTGTAGCGACATTTTCCACGAGTTCTTTAGTAGGCCTACACCGTAATGAATGAAATTACTTTTGTCAAATGATGTCGACCAGTAATTAAGTTTCCTTACAAATCCGTCGATTTTTTGTGTGACTGCTATTACAGTGTGTTAACATCTTAACCTTGCAAACTACCATAAAAAGCGTTAAGTATTCGAATAATATATCAGTAAGGAAGGTCAGACTAAGAAGTCAAAGAGAATTGGAAAATGAAATTGGATATACCGATTTCGGGTTTACATGATTATAGGATATCGTTATTGTTTTCATGAGAATTTATGTTGGCTAGATTGTAGAATGGAGTGAAGTGATATTACGACGTCACTTGATGACGTCACTTTTTGGATGGAAGTGGTTAGGTTGGTAGATTTTTAAATTTTGTTCGTGGTGGTATTCATGAGGTTCGAATGGCGTACCGGTTAAGGATGTGTTTGGATCTGAGAGGATAAAAAGAAGGTTTGGATGGTGAGCGTTTTATTTGTTTTTTATAAGGATGGGTTTTCCTCGTTTGCTAGGGTAATAATTATGTATCGAGGATAATGTTTAATTTATTTATTGTAGATATATGTTTTTATTTTTGTTGGTTTTGTATATATGGGTGTGTGTGTGGATCTGTTTGTTGTTTCTTTTTAATGTTTTTATTTGGGGTTTAAAATTGCGCTCTTATCCAAAATACGATATCACCAATAGAAGTGGGGTATCGGGACTGCAAGCCCCGATGATGATCTGACATGTAGCACATGATGCAAAAAGTGGGATATCGGGGCTGCAAACCCTGATGATGATCGTTGAGGTGATATTTTAGTGACATGAGATGAATATATGTTTTGAAATTGTTTTGCTGATATTCTATTCTGGATAAGAGGGGGTGCGTTATATTCGAGGATGGGATGTTTGTAATTGATTTGGTGATATCGTATTTTGGATAAGAGCGGATGGTTTATATTTCAGAATGGGATGTTGTGATATTGGTTTGCTGATATCCTATTTTGAATAAGAGCGGATGGGCTCTGTTCCAGTATGGGATATCGTGAATTGTTTTGGTGATATCGTATTTTGGATAAGAGTGGATGGGTTATATTCCGTAATGGGATATCGTGAATTGTATTGGTGATATCGTATTTTGGATAACAGCGGATGGGTTATATTTCAGAATGGGATATTGTGATATTGTTTTGCTGATATACTATTTTGGATAAGAGCGGATGGGCTCTGTTCCAGAATGGGATATCGTGAATTGTTTTGGCGATATCGTATTTTGGATAAGAGCGGATGGGCTCTGTTCCAGTATGGGATATCGTGAATTGTTTTGGTGATATCGTATTTTGGATAAGAGCGGTTGGGTTATATTGTAGAATGGGATATCGTCAATTTATTTTTAAAATTTTTTTTAGATTTATTTATTTACTGTTTTGGTTTACGTCGGCCATGTTGTGACGTCACTGCGTTGTGACGTCATTGGCGCTATATTGTGACATAGTTTGTCCAACTTGACGAAAATTAAGCGATATCCTATAGTAAATCTCATCTTGCAGTACTGATACATTACAAGTTGGGTTTTAAATAAAATTATCTTTATTTCTTTCACAGGATTTCTATTTTTTCAGTGGGGTTAAGTACCGGTACTTTAGTGCGAGGTCACAAACAAAAGTCTCTTCAGAAGTGGGTCGCGTCTTGGAAAAGTTTAGGAACCATTGAGTTCTCTAACTCTTTAGCGAATCATTAACGTTAGTGGAAATTCTTGCAACTCTGCATTAGTACATATAGGAATGTTAAGGTTTTAATAAAACCTCCTTGAAATCCAGCTTAGTCATCAGTATCTTAGCACTACATTGTACTTACGTTTGTATTACCTTTCATTTGTGTTTCGTCTTCTTGGAATGTTGAAATTCGTGGAAGGTGTCTGATTTTGTTGAGCACTTGAGCAGTCAGTAGAAATGTGATGAATCGGGAGAATGTAGTTCTTCCTATAAAAATCAGCATGGCAAATATTGCTAAATTTAAATATGTATCCATTGCTTCGGTATCATTGGGAAGAATTTTTTTTTTGCTTAGAAAATTATTCTGTCTAAGAAAAGGCAAAGTTTCACAATAGAAAATTAGAGAAAAACATTATGTATTGCAATGCCAATTATGAATAATGTATTAATTGTAAATTTATTGTTAAATGAATTAATTTAATTGTAATATGAGACTTATCCTTTGAAGAAGTGGAAAAATTCAAATATCTTGGAGCAACAGTAACAAATATAAATGACACTCGGGAGGAAATTAAACGCAGAAGAAATATGGGAAATGCCTGTTATTATTCGGTTGAGAAGCTTTTGTCCTCTAGTCTGCTGTCAAAAAATCTTAAAGTTAGAATTTATAAAAGTTAGGTATTACCGGTTGTTCTATATGGTTGTGAAACTTGGACTCTCACTTTGAGAGAGGAACAAAGATTAAGGGTGTTTGAGAAAATATTTGAGGCTAAGAGAGATGAAGTTACAGGAGAATGGAGAAAGTTACACAACACAGATTTGCACACATTGTATTCTTCACCTGTCATAATTAGGAACATTAAATCCAGACGTTTGAGGTGGGCAGGACATGTAGCACATATGGGCGAATCCAGAAATGCATATAGAGTCTTAGTTGGTAAGCCGGAGGGAAAAAGACCTTTGGGGAGGCCGAGACGTTGATAGGAGGATAATATTAAAATGGATATGAGGAAGGTGGGATATGATGATAGAGACTGGATTAATCTTGCACAGGATAGGGATCGATGGCGGGCTTATGTGAGGGCGGCAATGAACCTCCGGGTTCCTTAAAGGCATTTGTAAGTAATTGTAATATGAGCACATATGTATTAGCAGCCTTAGAGCAATGAGACCAATGAATTCATTAAAAATTACATACTAGTATTCATAATTTAAGACTTAACAAAAGTGAAATTTCTAACCGCAATATTCTTTTACTGTTTTTGTCACTGTATACTGTAATGCTTAATATTCACTAATTAATTGCATTTTTATAGTCACTGTCGTTTGTGTGGATAGAAATTACATTTTAGATGCATAAAATAGTAATTTTAGTTGTTTGTAATGGTATTTTTAGGTGCCTAAATCTATATTTTTAGTGTGTGTTTTGATAAATTCACGGCCTATTTTGGCTTCCTAAAAGTTAGTTTTTAAGTACCTAAATATCCGAGGTGTATTTATTACTTACTTACTGGCTTTTAAGGAACCCAGAGGTTCATTTCCGCTCTCACATAAGTCTGCCATTGGTCCCTATCCTGAGCAAGATTAATCCATTCTCTATCATCATGTCCCACCTCCCTCAAATCCATTTTAATATTGTCTTCCCATCTACGTCTCGGCCTCCCTAAAGGTCTTTTTCCCTCCGGCCTCTCAACTAACACTCTATATGCATTTCTGGATTCGCCGATACGTCCTACATGCCCTGCCCATCTGAAACGTCTGGATTTAATATTCCTAATTATATCAGGTGAAGAATACAAACTTATCACTTGCTTAGTCAGAAAAATTAACGAAGATGATTAAAAAATTAATATTTAAATTTCTTCTTTCAGCCAGAACCACAACTTCATTGTGAAAGATGCAGCTTGCGAAAAACAGATGTTCAAGGGCGATGTACGTTTTGTGAGAAGATTCTTTGTGTTCAATGCATTGTAGCTTGTGCAAAATGTGGAGAGGAGTTCTGTAAGCCATGCACTCTTGTTACGTAAGTATTACCATACAGCTGGAGCAATAGCGAGGCGTACGGAGAGAACCCTGTAATATGTCTCTAAAACATTTAATACTATCTCGCTGTAGGTCTAGAAGTAAAGTAGAATGTGCGCTGCATAATAATAATTTATTTATGCTCGACCATGCCGAAATGTAGTAATTATACACCTGGTAGCAGTCCTTTAATGCATGTAATTAAAGTACACCTACTCATTAAAGTACAGGTGTTTTCAGCCAATGACAACTCAGCTTACAGGTGTTCAGCCAATGACAAGTCAGCTTTGTACCGTTATAAAACCACAAGTATCGATTATTCTTGGATATGCAATCGAAAGAGAATTAGCGAAAAGTCACGGAGGCTGGAAATCCAATACTGTCGCAGAAGGTTATGTTCTGTTACTATAATAATTAATGTTAATTGTAAATAATATTCAAATAAATTCAATTTGTCATCTCGTTTTTCAATGTCGAATTCAGTAATCAAGGTTATATCAAGTTTAATGGGATTGCGTCAAGATCAATGACATTATTGTTCCTCGGAAAAAATCAATACTTTCGCGTCTGCGCACATTTCACAATTCACGACCTAGAACAAGGTCACTTCCGATCTTGTCAGATACAAATAAATTGTATACATCTGAATAATTTCAAGTTAGAAATATGGTCTAGCATAAAAAGTCGTATGAAACTCACCTATAATGGTAATTAAGAAGCTTGTATGAAAATTATGAAACTCGCTTGCGCTCGTTTCATAAATATCCATACTCGCTTCTTAATTACTATCATTATAGGCTCATTGCATAATGTACTATTATTCATTTATTTTAATTTTTAGTTACTTCGATGAAACTAGATCTCTCACTATCACAGTGAGTCGGTGAGCAAGACAAATTTTTGTACGTCTAAGTGAAACACGATTTTTTCCCAAATTCTAGTGAAAAAGAAGCAGGTCTGGTACGCAAAACCCCACTGCCTCAATACTGCTAGCAAGTGGTTTATGACACTAAAAATACGTGTCTACTGAGATATTAATGGCTTATTTTTCCGCTCTTTTCTTTTCGTCAGCGACAGCAAATTTTCTAAGTAATCTGTAATCTGTTAGTTTTCAGACATTTTTTAATGTAAAATGATTGGTTTTGCTATGTGTTATCAAATTTTGTTTGTTAAAGTCTAAGTATGTAGATTTAATAAATCTTTTCACAGAGTAATACGTAGATTTAGTAACAGGTCTGTAAGTAGCAGTGCTGCCCTTCTTTGCTAAAGCATTCGCATTCTCGTTTCCCAGGATTCCACAATGGAATGGTATCCATTGGAATACAAATCTTTTATTGAGAGATATTAATTGAGAGAGCATTTTAGTTATTTCTGCTGTTTGAGATGAAGGTGTGTGTTTAGAGACTATTGATAGAATAGCTGCTTTGGAGTCTGACAATATAACTGCATTTTTAAATTTATTGATGTGGCATAGAAGATTCCTGAGACTTTTACTTATTGCAACGATTTCTCCATCAAAACTTGTTGTTCCATATCCAAGAGATCTATAAAGTGAGAAGAGACACCACGTAACACCTGCACCGGCATTGTTCTCTGGAGATCAAGGATCCGTCGGTGTATAAATGAAGCCAGTTTTGTGGAGGGTACTTAATATTAATTGTCTCTAAAGACAATTGTTTCAGTATTTAAGTGTTTACTTCTGATTTCAGTATTTCTTCTGTTAAATTTAGATTATATTCTATATTTAATAGAGTTAAAGGGTTTGGTTTAATTTGTAGGTTTTCTTTTAAATTCGGGATATTGATTTTCTGTTTTAATTCTTGAACAATGGATATGAAACTTTTTTGAGTTTAAATGTGTACAGAAATATGGAAAATCTATTTGTAAATTTACAAAGAAACCACAAAATTATTGAAGCTACTGTTGTCCATCCGTCCCTTTTATTTCTGCTTCTAGTGATCATGCATAGAGTTTCACAGAAAGGGTGAAAACATACTTAAGGAACTATAATATGATAAACAAGACTGTCGAATCTAAGTATGCTGTCTATAGAAAAATAACTATTGTAGAACTTCAACAGACTGTCAGAATTCAAAGACAGAGTAGACACTTTTGCAGAAGTGAAAGATAGGCACATCAAACTTATTTACAAGACAGTTAATTAAGGTGAGATGTCAAAATTTAGGGTCCCTTCAGACGAGGCCAAATTAGTGGCACTATAGTTGCTCTGTGAACTCGCATTAGTGGCACTGGTAAATTTTTGTAGAGAATTTTTCAGTCTTCCAGTGAACATGGACGTAGAAATTTTGCTCATATGGAGAAAGAATAGACTTAAAAATAGAAGAAGAGTTTGAGTCCATCCATTAGTTTCGGAAAGACAGAATCGAGGACTATTCCATACCTTGTTTGATGATTTACATCAGGACAATAAAAATATTAATTTAAAATTACACAAATGAGGAACAATATGGCATGTTGTTTTCTAATGCCAGGCGTTTGACAATAAAGTCATTTGACCTCTTGCACTCCAATATTTTTCAAAGATATTGTCATGGCCAATCACTGAAGCACAGATTTTGAGGTGTTCCGAATCCATTTCTTGGTTTGAGTTGCACAATGGGCAGTTAGGGGACTGATATATCATATTGGAGTGAAAATGGCAAGTTGTAGCCGATTTAAGTGAACACCATATTTTAACGTTTTGGTGGCTACTTCATTCACACACAACCCCCAGAATGTCTGGAGGACCACACCTGCTGTTGGTCGATGGGTCCATTGGACCTAGCTGGGAGATCTTGTTGATCACCACTTTTCCCTCCTTAAGCCAATGGAGGACGATTTTAGTGCCATAGCAGGTCAGCACTAGGAACAGAAAAGTAGAAAGAGGAGGAAGGAAAGTGAAATGAACCCCTAGGCCTCGAATGGTCTAATGCCGTCGGGGTCGAAGAAAGTAAGAGTTCAGTCAGAGGACTGGATAGGAAAGGGTAAAGAGGAAATTAGGTATTGAATAGAGGAAAATTATACCAAATTCGGTCATTAACTCATTAAGCTGACCATTGCTAATTGATGAGTAGCCCCTCCCTTTAGTTCAGCTTGTAAAATTATGCTTACTAACAGCTGCACCACGGGAAGGTAGGGATGGGACATTGGGTATTTGTCCAGGTTGGTTCCTTAAAGCCTTCAATGGGAAGGATTAATGGCTCTCCCCCCTGTATCCGACAGATACCCTTTTGCAGCCACGATATGGCATAAAACATATTTTTGTTTACTTTTTAAGAATTCAGAATTAAATATAATAGGCACCAAACATGAAACCAATAATAGCACATACGAGTAATTCAACCAATATACTAGAAATAGGTGTCTGTAAGTTAATGACAAAGTCAAAGGCCGTGGTGTAATTGAACCCAGGTTCGAACCTGAGATCAGCTAATTTTCCATCTTTTTGTTAATATTTTATTTAGTACATTATTTTAGATGCGTTATTTTATTTTAACGTGAAATAAAGAGGATTTTACTACATAAATATATCTGTAATTCGCACTAGTCCAGCAATTTAGTAGTCTAGAGTTATATTATTATTATTATTATTATTATTATTATTATTATTATTATTATTATTATTATTATTATTATTATTATTATTATTATTATTATTATTGTTGTTGTTATTATTATTATCGCCATTCTATATTATTCTGTCGTGAGATATTTTTCTAATTAAACCTGTACACTGTTATGATGGTGTAGGGAATTGGTGACCCATTGGTCGCCGATTAGCAGCGCTACTGACGTGCATTCAAAATGCTACTAACACACATTTGCATCGCCATTAGCATGCCACTAAAAGTGGCTTCGTTTGAAGGAACACTTAGACATTACAATTTTATTAGCTGCGTTTTCTTTTGCTAAAGTACTTCCTTAGGCTGGTATTCATAGTCGACACTTTCAATTAAAGTGTCCTTTGGACGACGCAAAGTATCGCTTTTCCGTTGCACAGTCGACACTTTGATGCAAAGGAACACTTTGGATGAAAGTGTACTTCCGACCACACTTTGAGCCGAAAGTGTCACTTTGTAGAAAAATGGCAGACGTCTTGGAGGTTGTCGAATTATTTATTAGAACGTGCGGAAGAGGTGGCACAATTAGTGAACAATGTACGAAAGCGCTACATTAGGGATAGGCCTAAAAACAATCCTGTGGAATTTTATAATGATATAGAATTAAAAAAAAACGGTTCCGATTTGATAAAGAAACTTATTGAGATTGCTCATCTTTTCGATGACTGGTTGACAAAAACGAATAATAGAGGTTTGCCATTGCCTCCAATAATAGTTACTGACTGCATTAAAATTCTATGCTACAGATATGTACCATACATTAATATATATAATATCATAGTTCAGATATTTCTGTAGTAACATTCGTATATTTATAACCTCAATTCGATGAAGTGATATATAGGTAGATATGTCTATATAACCTATTTCTTATTACTGAAACGAATTTTTTTAACTTAAATAATATTAAACTAACTTCAATCTAATGTAGGCATAACTATCTTAAATTAGCATTGAGAGACCTCACGTGCCTGCCTTCTAAGCAGATTCCATAATTATTATAATTATAATTATATTGGGTTTAAAATGATTTTGATTTTTGTTGACTATCTGTATTTTGAGATAAGATTTATCTTGATGTTGATATAATCATTACTGTTTTGATAATATATATTTCCACTCCGGTAAGCAATACATCAGATATGGCTGCTTCTGCTGAGATACTGTCTCTAGTTCATGTGCAGTCATAACCTCACCATGAAAAGAGATCTCGTACTATTAGGCCTATTTTGTTTTGCATTGTAGACAAATTTGGCATTCAAAATATTCCTGAAGAGCAGGCAATAATGGAAACGAGAGGGAGAGAGAGAAAATAATAATAATAATAATAATAATAATAATAATAATAGCAGTAGTAATGTGTTTATTTCATTCTTTTTTTACTTCTATTCACGAAAAAGACAAAAATGAAAATAAAAGAAATAAAATGATATATCAGTGAAGTAGATACGTATAAAACATAACATAACGATATAAATTTAATATATATATATATACTGTATATGTGCACAAAACTTAACCTACTCAGTCCAACTTAACCTAACTATATAAACTAATAGAAGATATGTAGGCTACAAAATCTAACCGAGCTATATAAATCAGTGGAACGGATACATACAAAACCTAACTCAGCGACATAAATCAATGAAAAAGATATGTACAAAACCTAATCTGACTATATAAATTAATGGATCAGCTATGTACTGTACAAAACATAACCTAATTTCACCAGCAGTATCACTACCTATTTAATAAAATATTATATATCTGAACTGACTGAAATAATCTAAACTATTCGGCAACAAAAACTAGAAACTGAAATAAAACAACTTTCTCGCTCGATCAATTAGGCTCCCAATTCAAATCACAAGCATTGTAATTTGTAGGTTATACGTCATTAATTTGTTATTGTTTGTTCACTTGTTTTGAAAGGCATTGTGGGACTTCTGTTACCAACCAAAATGTCACTCTACACTTTGCTGGCGTAAAGTGACACTTTGTAAAGTGCACTTCTTCAATCGTCTATGAATACTACTAATATGAAAGAGCCACTTTCGTCAAAAGTGTCACTTTGCAAAGTGGTGATATAAAGTGTCGACTGTGAATACCAGCCTTAGAATCTGTGTAGCAAAGTAAATTAATGAGATTGCATTGGCGGTACCCAAAAATAGCAATTATAATACTGATTTTTTTATTATTATTATTATTATTATTATTAGTGGCCGTGTAGCTCAGTTGGTAGAGCACCTGGCTACGGACTGGAAGGTCTGAGGTTCGATCTCAGGTGGTGACAGGATTTTTTCTCGTTGCCAAACTTTCAGAACGGCCCCGAGGTTCACTCAGCCTCCTATAAAATAGAGTACCGGGTCATTCCTGGGGGTAAAAGGCTGTCAGAGCGTGGTGCTGACCACACCACCTCATTCTAGTGCCAAGGTCATGGAAGCATGGGGTTCTACCTCCATGCCCCCCAAGTGCCATCATGGCATGTTACGGGGATACCTTTACCTTTTTTATTATTATTATTAATAGTAGTAATAGTAGTGTAGTAGCCTATAGACTTTATTAGTGATAACCGCACTATAAGCAGTAAAGTATTCCGTAGTGATGATAAGATGAACTTAAATACCACTATCTACCTTAGTAAGTATAGAACGCATCACCACTGATACATTTGTGTTTCCTCTTGACCTTTGAATTTCTTTAATCTTAATTATTTCATTACTGAAATTTGTTGAGGTATTGAGCTATTTATTTATTTATTTAAAACTAGCCGTACCTGTGCACTCCACTGCACCCGTTAGAAATAAATACAAAGTAATTACATAATTAAAATAGGACATTTGATCCAGGGAACATTCGTGTTTGATATAAGGATAAATCGTTTAATATGTTACTTAATTTAAATTGTATTTGCATAATTAAAATGCGATCATTTTGATCCAGAGACCACTCATTTGGTCATAAAAATTATTTTAGGAAATACAGGAAACGAATGTACAGAATAGCCTATCAATTTTTCTGTGCATAAGAAGTTATTTTAATCTTACCTGTCCTCGATTCACTCAGAAGTCACTGTAATAACATTATAGCATTATGTCCATCTAGAGAAAGTACACTTTTCAATGGTGAATTAATAATTAATTATACAAATCGGTTAATTTAGCTTAAGATATTACTTCATACAAACACAGAAACATTATCTGTAGGCTATCTTTCATAGCTTTCGATTGTTGCTGTCCAAGGCCCCTTATAGACGAAGTCATTTGTTTTTTAATTCATTACACGGCCTTAGATGGCAGTTATTTTAATTTTAAAACTCATTTATCTCATTAAATATCAGTCCTATCAAAATTTTTTAAGGAATAAAACTTATCGGAAATTATTTTTAAAGAAACTTTTGTTATGTAACATTTTTCACAAAAATCAATAATAAGCGAGATATTTCGATTTATTTAATTCAGCCCCCTTATAACCCCCCTTTTAAATAATGTATTTTGAATGCCATATAGCCTAAAATCTAAGTTACAACGAACTTAATTTATGTTCCAATTTTCATCGAAATCCGTTCAGCCATTATCGCGTGAAAAGGTAACAAACATACAGACAGACAGACATACAAACAACAATTTCAAAAAAGCGATTTTCGGTTTCAGGGAGATTAATTATATATGTTAGGACCAATTATTTTTGGAAAATCGAAAATTACCAGAAAAATTTCGGCTACAGATTTATTATTAGTATAGATTAACAGTAAAATAAATATAGTTTTATGATTTCTTTCAGGTACAGTGATCTTGAAGACGAACATCGGTGTCTGGGGTGCTGTAGATAGTAGTTGTGATACTAGTGCATCCAGGACAATTGCCTACAACACAGTGACGACATATAAGCTATTGTGTCATGTTGATGATGTGTGTAAATAGCAAATTTTGCTTTTAATCTCCAAAACGGAAAAACATTTCTTATTATCAGATACAGCCATGAGCATTTTGAAAATAACAGTGTCTACTGAAATTAATGTTAACTATGTTCATGAATCCCTCTAGAGGTGAATTAGATTACCGCTGGCTCTTTAAGTCCTACCAAAAAGGGCGGAGTTTTAAGCCAAGAACTAGTTTCAGAAGCTTACTTGTTGCCCCTTTTGGTGGAATTATTTTACCTGGATTTTTTTATATACGTGATTGAGTTGCTGGTGTGAGCCTGGAAACATAATCGATTTTCTCTTGCCATTCACAGGGAAAAGCATTTTTTTCCTTTGGGAAAAGAGAAAGTAACAAAGGATGTAGAATGATATGACAATGTGTTGACCTATCTTCTCTAGCATAAATCATAATAGGTTTATATTTTAATATAATTGTTTGAAGAATTATTATTTACTGAAATGAAATACAAGTTAGGAGAAGAATTCCAATGGAGTTTATTGTTCATATACGTAATTATAAACAAAACAGAATGAATCTAAGGTAATTAACTTTTAAAAGCATTCAAACGCATCTTCATAATGAAACCAGTTGTGTGGAAAATTTGAGCTGTGTCAATTCCTGCAACATAGTTTCTTTTAGACATTAGGAGAAATGATTAGTATTTCATATTAAGCCTGGTCCAGACGTAATAGCTTACTTGACGTTCTACTTACACATGCATAAAGCAAGTAAGAAGGAGTGTATGGACTGTAAAACTAAGCGATTTTTAGAGGGATTCCGTTCTAAAAGTTGCTCAGTTTTACACTCCACACACTTCTGTGCAAATAAATCTTCAAGTAAGCTGTTACATCTAAACCAGGCTTTACAATAGTTCTGAGAGCAGGGAGCAGTTTATGGTATTGTAGAGCTTTTATTCAGTCATTCTTGTTGTGAAGGACTGGTATGCATGTTTTTTATGTACTGATTTGTATCACTAGACAAATGTATACAGGAGTTCAGTTTTTATTTTATTTATTTTTAACATCTTAATTTATATGTTACATGCTATCATATTTGTACGCCACTGTTGTTAACGGTAACTATTCTATATGTAATGTCAGAAATCTTATTACAATACTATAGTCTACTTAAATAAGGTTTGCATGTTAATGCATAATAAAACTGACATGTTCCAGAAAGAGGACAACTGTTACCTTTAAATTTGATAAACTATTGAAGCCTTTACTAATGATTCAACTTGTAAGGAAGAATTTTTCATGACATTATGATTCATCCCTGTCTTAATATGAAACTATAGATTGACAAATCGAACTGAAGCCCTGACCGAGTTACTACGTGAGCGCTGGTTGTCTTGGGGAGGAGCAAGTGAGAAAGCACGGGGGGGGAAGGGAGAGAGCACTATGCACTATGTACTTGCAGGTCCACTCACAGTTTGTCAAACCTACTAACAAAAGCATTAAAAGGTTGACTAGTTGCCTGCAATGCTAGCATAATGGAACCTTCCTAGCCAACAGTCGAGGCAAAAATGAAGAATCCGTTATTGTGGTAATACTGGAGAGTGGTTCTTCTATTGGTCGCGATGCCTACACACACCCTCTCAGATATTTACATGGTGATTGGTGACTGAATGACTAGGAGCGAGGGAGAGAGAAGAAAGAAAGAGAGAGATTCCAGAAGTTGGCGTGTTTTACAGGGTTTCACTTGCAGTTGTCAGACTATAGATGTGTCTGCTATATAAATACACCAGCTATGTGTGATTAAGAATAAAATTGGTATCCAAGGTGTTTTAAAATGATAACCTTCTTGGGAACAATATTGCAGTGAAATTTAAAAGTTAGAGGAATATTTACAGAAGTCATTATTGGTAAATGGTTAAATCATAAGTTTTCCACACCAGATCAAAAGTACAGGATTGGGCACAAATAACTACACTACCTTTCCTCACTTAGTCTGAAAGTAAGCTCTCTCCTAAATTAATGCGATATGAAGGGTTCAGAGTCATAGTGGGCCAAACGCCGTTTATTAAAAACGGAAAAAGCAAGGGTTAAAGTTAAGTGAATACCATAGTTTAATGAAGATTGATATATAATTTAATTTTAATATGTATACTTTAAATTAATTGCTATATGTTTCCATTGAATTATGGTAATAACTTCATTTTAACCCCTGTTTTCTATGGTTTTAGTAAATGGCGCTTGGCCCACTAAGGTTCTGAACCCTTCATATAATGAAGGTTAAAATGAATAATGAAAGTAACGAAGTGCCTGTAACCTCACAATAAATTCTGGAAATGTCCTCCACCATCATCCAAACACTTCAGTGTGCATCGTAACAGGTTCATGTCTACACTTGTGAATTCCACAATGGTGAATTGCAGATGCTATTTCTAATGTTATTGTTGAGTTCCTTATGGGGATTTTGTTCGTACACTCTTCCCTTCAAGTATCTGCAAATAAAAGTCACATATCGATAAGTCTGGTGACCGTGATGGCCACAAGCCTTTGCTCATTGTCTTCTCAGTAGTAAACAAGAAGCAGTGTTGATGCTGCCCTTCTGCCAGTTGGGAATAAATTTCCTCCAGCAAGGCTAAGTAGACATCCGTGTTCAATTTTGGGCTGATAATGCATGTGACAGACTCAGCACACCACACACTGATTTTTTTGTCATGTAGAAGTTGCCCGTGCACTTTATGAGGATCTTCAGTCGCCCAATACCTGCTGTTCTGGGATTTATATAACCCGATAGTTGAAACCATACCTCGTGAGTCATAATAAACATTAATGGGTCCAAGTATCCCTCTTCAACCATATTCAACAACCAGTGGCAGAATTTCAAATGTTCATCCCTGTCCGTCTCTTTCAATTGTTGCATAGCTGTCACTTGGTATGGTTTGAATTTCAATGCCTTCAACATACAGTATGCCTACACGTTCTTCTCATGTGAACCTGTTGATGCAGTTTGGTGATAGACTCTCTGTTCTTTGGTGCATTTACAATGGATACAGTTATGCTCCATTTCTTCACCAAGTGTTGAATGCTGCTTTTTGCTGTTATTGGACTATGCGAAAACTTGTCTCTAAATAATTTCCATATTTTCTTGGTAGAGCTTTTTGTTTATGCGGATGATGTGAGTATGTTAGGAGAAAATCCACAAACGATTAGGGAAAACGCGGAAATTCTACTTGAAGCAAGTAAAGAGATAGGGTTGAAAGTAAATTCCGAAAAGAAGGGTTGAAAGTAAATTCCGAAAAGACTAAGTATATGATTATGTCACGTGATCAGAATATTGTACGAAATGGAACTATAAAAATTGGAGATTTATCCTTCGAAGAGGTGGAAAAATTCAAATATCTTGGAGAAACAGTAACAAATATAAATGACACTCAGGAGGAAATTAAACGCAGAATAAATATGGAAAATGCCTTTTATTATTCGGTTGAGAAGCTTTTGTCATCTAGTCTTCTGTCAAAAAATCTGAAAGTCAGAATTTATAAAACAGTTATATTACCGGTTGTTCTGTATGGCTGTGAAACTTGGACTCTCACTTTGAGAGAGGAACAGAGATTGAGGGTTTTTGAGAATAAGGTTCTTAGGAAAATATTTGGGGCTAAGAGGGATGAAGTTCCAGGAGAATGGAGAAAGTTACACAACGCAGAGCTGCACGCATTGCGTCCTTCACCTGACATAATTAGGAACATTAAATCCAGACGTTTGAGATGGGCAGGGCATGTAGCACGTATGGGCGATTCCAGAAATGCATATAGAGTGTTAGTTGGGAGGCCTGAGGGGAAAAGACCTCTGGGGAGGCCGAGACGTAGATGGAAGAATAATATTAAAATGTATTTGAGGGAGGTGGGATATGATGGTAGAGACTGGATTAATCTTGCTCAGGATAGGGACCAATGGCGGGCTTATGTGAGGGCGGCAATGAACCTCCGGGTTCCTTAAAAGCCAGTAAGTAAGTAAGAGTTGGTATGTTTGTATGCCTCCACTATGGCCACTTTCTCTGGTATTGAATACATCACAACGCTCAGTAAAACACAATTGCATTGATACTAAGAACAGATGCTGATACAATGGGGAGGGAAGGAGTGGGATGTGTGAGTGTAGGAGAAAGAATTATTCAGACCAGATGAGTGAATATCTGGCAAGTTAAGATGGACCAACGTATTCGTGCCCAACCTGGTATTATAGCATTTCAGAGTATTGAATGTGACAAGAATTGTACACCCACCATTCTCTAATTATTACAGTTTATTTTTTTAATTGTTGTGAATTATTTTGTCAAATTTAGCTTAGGACGAATTTTTTTATTGGGTTGGTGCAAAAGTTCATAGCATTTTCCGTTGCTATGGTAATTGTGTCACTATAATACCACAGTCTAGTACATACAGTTACGAAGCTCAATACGTAGTAATATGCACCCATAGATAGTTGCTAACCACTAGGATCACTACTATCGCCTCATTACAGACAATGCAAAATAGTACCAGCACAGTCTATTGTTCCTAGCACCCTCACAACTCAAGCTTCGTGACTGTATAGCCACCGGCGTGGCTCAGTCGGTTAAGGCATTTGCCTGCCGGTCTGAAGTTGCGCTCGGGCGCGGGTTCGATCCCAGCTTGGGCTTATTACCTGGTTGGGTTTTTTCCGAGGTTTTCCCCAACTGTAAGGTGAATGCCAGGTGATCTATGGCGAATCCTCGGCCTCATCTCGCCAAATACCATCTTGCTATCACCAATCTCATCGACGCTAAATAACCTAGTAGTTGATACAGCATCGTTAAATAACCAACTAAAAAAAAAAAGAAAGAAAAAGGTGACTGTATATACTAGACTGTGATAATACTATTAAATGAATGAAAGTACAGAAAAACGCTACGAAATTATGCACCAATCCAATACTAATCCCCGGTTTCTAGTACACCTCAGTTAACTGTCAGGTACTTAACCTCTTCCCTTACTATTTATTTTACCAGTTTGTGAAAAAAAGTGCCATATTTTTTTATTTTCGTAAAGAGGTCATTTAATATTGTAGAATCACTGTACATCACTAATTTTCTTACATACTTAAAAAATCACTATGAAGTAGACAATGGGACTCAAACGAGTTAACTTGGGTTAATAAATTTTGACACATGTTAGCAACCCGAGTTAACTCGGGATAATAAGGGAAGTGGTTAACTGCACTTATAAATTTGACTGCACTGATAACTTTCAAGAGTTTCCGAAAAGTTAAATGTAGATTTATCAGATCTTGTAACTAACAGTTGAGGTAATTTCAGGTTCAGTATCTCTTGTTGTCCATAGATGTCTCCACAAGTATTTTGTTAGTGATTTTTATTTGCAGAAGTTTTCAGTAGTAATATAGCAGTGAGCTCTGTAGTACTAGAAGCAAGGCTTTTTAATTAAGGAACCGTGTGATAAACGATAGTATACATGTACACTTCCATCTAAATCGTAATATGATTAAAAAAGCAATAATTGTTGGTATTTGGCGTGATCATCGAGGTAAATAATACTAGTGGAGAGAGGGCTAGATGTAATTTCTGCTACAAAATTGCAACTGTAGTCAGCTGTGATGGTTATGGCAGCCATATTGGTAATGTAAAAATATATTACATTCGTCCATATGAATGCTTTCATGTGTTCAAATAGACTTTTCGGAGACCAAAATACCATTGGCATTGGCAGAGCACCCAAGAATAAAATATTCCATGACTGACGACGTAAGAATCTGAAGTTTATGACTAAAATTAAGCTTGAGATATTCGAAATTGTCTTTATAAACACACATTATTATCCTAATATGTCATAGAAAGTAGAACATTTTCCTTAAGTTACGTAAATAAAACGTCAAATTTTTTCAACTATATCGATAATATAGTAAATTAATTAATTCCAGTTTATATTATTATTTAATATTAGTTATTACAGTTTACGAAACAGTAATGCAGTAGCGTCGCAAGTCGGTATTTGTTCGAATCAGTATTAACAGCCAGGTAACTACAGGCTGAGGCACAGTTACCAGTTGAAGCACAGATAACTGTAACGATGACGATAACTGTTGTTTCGGAAACTTGTTTCAAACATATTAGTGTGTTAAATCGTAGATAACTATGTATGTACAGGTAACTGTCTTTCCAGAAACCGGGCATTAGAGACATAAATAGTTTGTTACCAAATCAGTAATTTTAATATTTTTAACAAAAAAATAGGTTAGCTTTAATAAGCATAATAGTTAACAAGTTTCATTGTTTGCATGTTCTGTATAAATTAGTGACACAAAATATTAAAGTGTATTTTATGAAAACAGCATCTCCTGTGACTGGTTTTATAATTTGTTTGCTTGCATGTATGGTGCCATAGTACAACACTCGAACATCAACACCCACTTCTTTGATTCACATGCTTACAGCCTCTGTAGAATATTTGCTGTAGAAATTCTACAGGGTATAACTTTCTTAGAATATGAAAAATACTGGTATTAAATTACCCATTTATACAGATGTAGGAGAAGTTATTGTACTGTAAGAAATGTAATTAACAGAGTAATAAATGTTTTGTATTGTTTAGCAAAACAATTTGTACGTATGTCTTTCAGAAATAAGACATTTTTCAAATGACGCATTAATTTTTTTTTTATTTGGTTTATTTTATAATGCTTTATCAGCTGCAATGGTTATCTAGCGTCTGAGTGATATGAAGATAATAATGCCAGAAAAATGAGTCCAAGGTCCAGCGCCGAAAGTTACCTAGCATTTGCTCTTAATGGGTTGAGGGAAAACCCCGGAATAAACCTCAACCATGTAACTTGTCCCAACCGGGAGACACATTGAAATAATATAAGCTTAGTTTATTGTACCTGTAGTGGCCACCGGCATGGCTCAGTCGGCTAAGCGCTTGCCTGCCGGTCTGAAGTTTTGTTCGGGCGCGGGTTCGATCCCTGCTTGGGCTGATTACCTGGTTGGATTTTTTCTGAGGGTTTCCCCAACTGTAATGTGAATGCAAGGTAATCTATGGCGAATCCTCGGCCTCATCTCGCCAAATATCATCTCGCTATTGCCAATCTCATGGACGCCAAATAACCTAGTAGTTGATACAGCGTCGTTAGATAACCAACTAAAATAAAATAAATCTACCTGTAGTACTAATACGATGACGTAGAGTTAGGAAGTTCATGCTCTAAAAAGTCCTTTAATCTTCATGCGACTATGCCCTTAAGAATGCTTTTATTTCGGTATATTTCTAACTGTAATGCGAAACTGTAAACCCGTGAAGTGTTATCGTGTTATGCAAGTTGTGAATGTCAGGAGCATAAAATAGCTCCCCTGAAAAAAAAAAAAAAATAGTAAAATGGACTTGGAACAGTCTGGTTCTGGGCCATCGAAATATCAAAATCAAAATATCTTTCAAATAGCTAACATTCTGTATTTAAAAATCTATTACGCTTAAAGACTATTTAAATGTAATTAATAAATATATTTTCGAGTTTATATTTTTTTCCAGTACGATAATCGCGAGTTTTTATTTTAAACGATATGGCGTATCAGCCCAACTACAACATTATTATTATTATTATTATTATTATTATTATTATTATTATTATGCTATCTTAGATGCAATTCTTCTTAAATCGAATCAGCAGCTCTCCTGCAATAACAATGTTACAAATTAAAAAAATATATATATGCCTATAGTATAGACCTAATAATCAGAAACTAGATTAAGACCTAGAAATAAGATCACAAATCATCCTGAGCTGCTGCATCACAATATTTAACGCGTACATATAAATTCTATTAAAATTAATAAATAATTTTGTCCATAGACTGCAGGTTTATTATGAAATTATTATTAACTGGGGAAGCTGAGCTTTTTAGCTTACATTGACGCTACGCCACTGACGACTGTGACGGCGTCATTCTAACACATACCGTCCCGCAAAGACAGAATGTTAATGCACAATATTTCCGTCATTTTTTGGAGTAAAATCTGAGACCAGCGTTGCGAAGAAAGCGCCACATGTTTTGCAGAACCCTCCATCATTTTGCAGGATAACGCAAGGGCGCAAACGGCACACCTTGTAGCTGATTTGTACCGTCGCTGGGGGTGGGAAGTGCTTTTCCATCCACCACATTCACCGGACTTAAGCCCCTGTGATTATGACAATCCCAAAGATGAAGGAACCACTTCTTGACGTTCATTTCCGGACTTTTCCCGATATTCTGCAGGCAGTAGGGCGGTCCATCAGAAACATCAACAGAACAGGAGCTGCTACAGGGATACTACGACTTCCACATCGCTGGCAACGAGTTGTAGACAATGCTGGTTACTACATTGAAGGACTGTAGAAGTTTCACAGATGTATCACTTGTATATTCGTAATAAATAGTTGCTATTATTAAAGTTACAATCTGTGTATCTGTTCATCCCCCCCCCCCCCAACTCTGTTCTAGTTATCGACAATGCTTCATATCGTAATACACAACAGGATAAATCCCCAGCCTCAAATTCCTTACTAAAAGATAGCAAGCCTTGGTGAAACATAACATCCCATTTAATGAAAATAGTACTAAAACAAAATTGTACGATTTAATCGTAACCAATAAGCCAATACAGAACACCTGTTTAATTGAACAAATAGGCTATTAACCGAAAACAATCACAATTATAGCTGTAACACTTCCACCTTACCTTCCCGACTCGAGTCACATTGAATTAGTTTGTGGGAACGTTAAGCAGTGGGTTGGTAGTAGAAATAACCAGTGGCGGCCAGTGTGGCATGCTGGTGGGGGTGCCAAAAATGAAAAAAGGTTGTACGCAAATTACCCTAGTGAAATTGATAATCGCAGCTCACGTTTGCATTATGTTAAATAAAACACATTAATTAAACCAGCTATTTTACCAGGTGTGCAGTTAATAATGCATCTAGTAACAGTTACAATAACATTTCCGAAACTAATAACGAAATTTACAGATACAGATAATCAAAACTTTCACAGTATTGTTAGTCAAATACGAATAACTTTTATAACTAGTAAAATTACTGGCAAAAATACACGAGATAAACAGTGATATAGATGATAAACAAACACGTTTGCACTTTATTTAACAGGCCGATGAATTCAAGGCAGTGCACAGTGTGTAATTTCAAGCAGCTAGCCGGCCAAAAATCAATTTTCACACCCCATCTTTAATTCTAAATTTTTATATAGGCGTGTTTATAACACTCCAAAGTATACTATCCAAGTGTAGACAGATGCTTACATCTGTTAAGGGGCCCTCACAACAGAGCGAAAGTTGCATGTCTCCGATAAGATCATTTACGCTGCAGAGGCGGGCGTGCAGTTTGTATTTGAATGATGCAAAGTGAGGAAGTTAATATAATATTTTTCTTTAATATACAGTGTGGATATATTATAAGGAGGTATATACTTACAAATAAACTGATTCTTTTGCTACAAATTATTATCTTATTGTCTAGAATAAGTGTCTGAATGAACATGTGCAGAGAGTCAAAGTTCTATCTTATTACATTACTTTGAGTTGAATTTTAAAAGGTGTAGCCCTCTATCACCTCGATAAAATTTTGTGGACATATTCATTATGCTTTTCTGAGCAAGACGTCGTGATTTTTTTCTGCAACCAGATGCAGACAGAAAAACTATTAATTATTTTCAGACACCATGCGCTCCGTAATCAGGAGAGCTGTTTTCCAGGTATGGAACAAGAGCGAGAAAAAAGTGAAATTCTCAAATATAATTGAACATTTTGGTCTCAAAGATTACTCTGAAGACATTTTACAGTCAATAAAAAAATTAATTAAATTTCTATGCTCGAAAATTCGATTACGGTGGAAAAAATACAGCATAAATGAGAAAATTTTCTTAAAATATAATGTGCTATGTTTGAACCAAGATGCAAAGTCTGAGAATAAAATATATAATACTTTGAAATCTACTACAAAACAATTCCAATTTGAGTCTGCCCGTACAAGCATTCGGGGACGTCCACGTAAACTTTTCGGAGAACTGAGCGAAAGATCAAAACGGAAAAAATTTAGTCCCCTTTTTAAAGAAAGATCACCAGAAGAAAAGCTTTCTGCTGCCCATATGAGTTTCAGAACTTCTACGAAAAGAGATGCGGCCAATATTGTAGGAGAGCTTTTACTTGCAACACTTCAACGTGCGACAAAATTGAGAGAAAAAAAACGTGAAAATTGATTTTGCAGGAACGTGATGAAAGAGTGATGGAACGGAGAAAAATTCTCTCCGGCGCCGGGATTTGAACCCGGGTTTTCAGCTCTACGTGCCGGAGAGAATTTTTCTCCGTTCCATTACTCTTTCATCATGTGATGACGCAGAATATCTGCATGGAAATATCATATGCACTTCGGTACATCAAAATATATTTGCAGGAACGACCAACAATTGTCACCTAATAAGGTTCTCGCTTTGATTACTGATTTACAGTTGACCTCTAATCAATATAAAGAATTAAGGGAAATGCAAATTCTTGTAACAGTTAATTTAGATCCTTCGTTTTATTTATTGCGAAACACTGAAGATAGGATAGGTTCAGGCAGGAAAGGGGACTACTTGTTGGCGTGATAAAACAAAGCACTCGCAATAAAAATGATGCAAATACCGCAAGAAGATTTTTCAGGGAGGTTTCCACTTTCGCATATATTACGGGAATAGATGGAAAATTAATAAGTCGTTTACACATACAATATTAGAAACCTTTTCTTGAGGTTTTGCTATACTGATGAACGGGCACTTGACATGTATGCAAGGGAGACAAGGGAATTATATTTATGCTTGCACAAATAGTATTATATGCCTACAACCCTTTACAAACTCTTGGCTCATGGATAGAAGGTCACAGGACACTATTACACCTACTGGCAAACTATCTGATGAGGCCCAGGAAACGAGGAAAGAATACAATATTAGACTTTTCAGAGAAGTCTTCGCGAGAAAAACATCAAGAAAGACACAAATACCGATCTTTTACTGAGGCTATTTATTTCTTTGGACACTTACATCATCAGCTTAAAGAAATTAAGAAGAGGAAATCGCTGTCGATTTTAATAGTAGTGCTGCAGTTCTCTCCGAGCCTCTATTACTCGGTGCTGCCGAAGGAGAGACCAACAGTGTGGATACAGATTCTGATGGGGATGCATCTGACGTCTGAACGAATAAGATATGTAGCAATATTTCTTCGTCTTACGCTTTCAATTTTAAGTGCATTCCACATTATGAACATTAATTTATTTTTTCACTGAAATCGATTTTTTTTACAATATTACTAATTTTATTTTCAGTAAAAATAGTTGTTATTTTCATTTTCATTATTAAAAACTTATCTACTTCAATAATTGAAGTTACATACCAAATGTTATGAAAATTGAGCGACTAGTTTTCGAGAAATGATTTTTGGCCGGCTAGACTCGCTAAATTACACACTGTGCACCGACGTAAATAACACATGTTCATGTCCTGCACAAATCTCATGTATCGTTAACAAAAGCATCAATACTATAGCAACAGTGTAGCGATATTTAGTTGCCGCAAAATAAAACAAATATTACACAACATTAACAAACAGTTTTACATAATATGAAAAAATATTTATTTTTATAAAAAGAACCATGACTATCTCTGTATTCAATATAGTTAAATGAATAATAATTTACACATTCAAATCCAAGTTATGTGCATTAGTTTTGAATTGGCAACATTACATTAACATTTGGCGCGGAACTTTAACTTGTGTTTTCGTGCAAGTCTGCGGTTGATGGTTCCCTTCCTAACGTCTCCAACAACCCTGCTATCTAGCGAAATTTCTGTATTACTGTGCTCTAGCGGGCGGAATATTAACTACTGAGTCAAATTGAATTCGGCTCAAAGTCTGCCATAAGAAACGCATATAAACTAGAATCAGTAGCCTTTTGTACAGTGTTATATGAACGTAGGCAGTGCCATAGCGAATTGGCTCCAACGTTCGGAAAAACGCTGCAAGAGTGCGTCCGGATCTGTGCGCGCGCGCGTTCAAATGAAATACGAATAAAATGTGTAGAAATAAACTATTACAACTGCTTTTTAGGATATTATTTTTTTTTTCTTTCATTGGTGGTGCCATGGCACACTGGCACTACCCCAAAAGCCGCCCCTGGAAACAACACTTTTAAAATTAATGATGTCGAAGTGTTGTGTCAGTGAAGATTTGAAGAAATCGGAATCGGCGAAACGGAATGGGAAAAAAATATGTCGTGAAGTGGAAGAAATTGAACCAGAGTATTGTGAGAAAGATGACATCCTGAAAGAAAGAATTAAGATATAGTTTTATCAAAAATATTTTATATTTGAGACTAGGATATCGAAAAAAAGTGAATCATAAATTATTATTTATTGATATAACTATCTATAGGATTACGATTCTTATTTTAACCAGGTGCTAGAAAATAATTGTTATTAAGTTGATATTTGTAAAAAAAAAATATATATATATGACACGCCGATGAAAACGACTAAATATCTATTTTTTCCACTTTAATTACGTAGGTCTACATTTCTTTAGATTAGACAATTTTAGTGCACTTGGGAGCATTTTTTTTACAAGAAATCCACAATATTCTCTTGCACAGTTAAATTATCTAAAATTTCCGTGTGCGTACACACAATATTTGTACAACAGATCTCTCCCACTGTAGGCCTATATAATACTTCCGCCGTCGAAGAAGTCCATCTCTAGCAAAGCGCGTTCAGAATGTTATGATTCGTTTGATATTTCGTAGCAAAAAGCTCTGAGCCGATGGTGGGGGTAAGAATTTGTCAGTCTCCAGTCTTCATCCAGTTAACGCATTGTATGTACCGGTACTTGTACGTGTATATCGTGAAGTAGATGTGGGCTTGACAGGAAGTGAAATGTGTTTTGAGCAGTGAAAAGAAGCTCGTAGGAAAGAAAGTGATTCGCAACCAAGGTAGGAAAATAATATATAACGTGTAGGCCTACATAGCTTCATAAAAACAGACTATAAATGGTCTGAATTTTGGTAATTATAAGTACTGGTTTTGGTATTTTATGAATTTAATGTTTTAAAAGTTTGCTATTATTATTTCTAATGTGGAAACACTTAGAAAAAGTGAGCAGGAAAGAATCGTAGTTTAGATTTATTATATTTACGTACTTACGGATATCGGCCGATTGGAAATGGTGGTGAGCCATTTTGTTTTTTATGTTTATGAGAGAAGAGGAACCGTTTCGCTGTGACACATGTGCCGATCTGTTATTGGCCGTGTCTCAAAGCTCAGGTGGATCATTTCATACAACATTTTAAGAATATGCAGCGATGTCCTGAATTTTTTTGGGCTTTTAATATAATAATATTATTATGAAAATTAATTAAACTGCCAACTATGACCGCCATATCATAAATATTTTAGTCATACGGACGACTGAAAATGGGTGGCAGTTACAGGTTATCCATCATTTAAAATCTTCTAGACCCTATATGAAGTGTCATCGGCACTAAACAGACGCCATTGTAAACCTGAATAACCATATTTTAATACCTTAAAGACTAATCCGAATAATATTAAGGTATTCTCATAAAAACATCTCATTGAAAAAAATAAATAGTTTTATATTCGAATGCAACAAATTAAATTCCTGCGAATTTCATTCGTATTAAAGAAAATCTTATTCCTAATCCATCTCCCAAGTTTTATGACATTATCTAAAAAAACCTGTGAATAATTAAATTAATAAAATTATTAATTTTTGTTCCGACGGTTGAAAATCGCTTGCTGTGTGTGGCGGTCGTAGCGTTCGCGAGACTTCATAACGTCTCCCTGACCTTGATCGCGTAACATTCTGTACGACGGGAGAGCCTACCTGCTGAGCTTCTTTGTTCCGGCGAGTTATTTTTTTTTAAAACTGACATATTTAAGTCGGCAAACTGAAATTTTCACAGTGGAATCAATATAGGCCTACCCTAAATAATGGAATGCGTGTTTTTTCGTCTGTAAAAATGAACTGCATTTTGTGTTCTGTATTTTTTTTAATTATTTCACTGTGGGGTAACTATTTAAAATATTATATATATATATATATATATATATATATTTCATTTTAAGGTCATTTATAAACAAGGCTCTCCTTTTTCGAATTGAATTGAAATGAAATTACTTACTTACTGGCTTTTAAGGAACCCGTCGTACCGAACAACATCATCAAATACATGATTGAAATACAATATAATAATCTCTTATTTTGTATACCATATAACCTTACTTACAAATGGCTTTTAAGGAACCCGAAGGTTCATTGCCGCTCTCACATAAGCCCGCCATTGGTCCCTATCCTGAGCAAGATTAATCCAGTCTCTACCATCATATCCCACCTCCCTCAAATCCATTTTAATATTATCTTCCCACCTACGTCTCGGCCTCCCCAAAGGTCTTTTTCTCTCCGGTCTCCCAACTAACACTCTATATGTATTTCTGGATTCGCCCATACGTGCTACATGTCCTGCCCATCTCAAACGTCTGGATTTAATGTTCCTAATTATGTCAGGTGAAGAATACAATGCGTGTAGCTCTGCGTTGTGTAACTTTCTCCATTCTCCTGGAACTTCATCCCTCTTAGCCCCAAATAATTTCCTAAAAATCTTATTCTCAAACACCCTTAATCTCTGTTCCTCTCTCAAAGTGAGAGTCCAAGTTTCACAACCATACAGAACAACCGGTAATATAACTGTTTTATAAATTCTAACTTTCAGATTTTTTGACAGAAAACTAGATGACAAAAGCTTCTCAACCGAATAATAACAGGCATTTCCCACATTTATTCTGCGTTTAATTTCCTCCCGAGTGTCATTTATATTTGTTACTGTTGCTCCAAGATATTTGAATTTTTCCACCTCTTCGAAAGATAAATCTCCAATTTTTATAGTTCCATTTCGTACAATATTCTGGTCACGAGACATAATCATATACTTCGTCTTTTCGGGATTTACTTCCAACACTATCGCTTTACTTGCTTCAACTAGAATTTCCGCGTTTTCCCTAATCGTTTGTGGATTTTCTCCTAGCATATTCACGTCATCCGCATAGACAAGAAGCTGATGTAACCCATTCAATTCCAAACCCTCTGTGCTATCCTGAACTTTCCTAATGGCATATTCTAGAGCGAAGTTAAAAAGTAAAGGTGATAGTGCATCTCCCTGCTTTAGCCCGCAGTGAATTGGAAAAGCATTAGACAGAAGCTGGCCTGTACGGACTCTGCTGTAAGTTTCACTAAGACACATTTTAATTATTCGAACTAGTTTCTTGGGAATACCAAATTCAATAAGAATATTATATAAAACTTCTCTCTTAACAGAGTCATACGCCTTTTTGAAATCTATGAAAAACTGATGTACTGTGCCCTTATACTCCCATTTTTTCTCCAATATCTGTCGAATACAAAAAATCTGATCAATAGTCGATCTATTACGCCTAAAACCACACTGATGATCCCCAATAATTAATTACTTTTTCATTTCCTTTTACATAGTAAGAAAACTTCAATGAATGAAACCGTGTTCTTTGATAAACCAATATTTTAAATGCAGATTGCTGCCAACTATGAAAGATATATAGTATTGCTTGAAATTCATATTCAGAACATACAAAATAACCTACTGCAATATTTTTAACTTTTGAGACATAATGGCTCAAAAACATACTTTTTTGCGTGGAATGACCCAGGTCTATACTACAATCTAAGAACTAGTAACTAACTGACTTGTAAACTACATACTAGCACAATATTAGGGAGTTTTGAACATCTATGCTGGAATCATGGTTTTCTTCATATTTTTCTGATGGTAGTTTATGTGGAGATTTCAGTATACGTGCTACGGAATTTATATGGTTATGTAAAGATGAAGAGTTGCGTGAGTTTTTGTTTCGTCACGGTGTTTTGTGTGATAAATACGAATGTGAAAACTGTGGCTGAAGTTTTAAGGCAGATTGTAAATCTTGGTAAATACCCAGCTAGACTTATAATTAATTAATGGTTCTGTCCTTTCGACAAAAAACATTCCAAAACCGCTCCGATTCTTGCCCTAAAAATTAATACACTTGGAAAAAATGAGCGGAAACCATGAAGATTTCTTTTTTGTTTTTGTGATTTTTTTTTTTTGTATTTTTAAATTACTTGGAAGTTTTCAGATTTTTTCCCTTGATCTTTTTTCGAAATTTTAAAGCTCGCCACTAATTTTTTCTAAGTGTTTTAATTTTGGGGGCAAAAATCTGGGGTTTTTGGAATGTTTTTTGTCGAAAGGACAGAAACAGTAAATATAGAGATTTACCCTGCATTTTTAATGACGTTGAATCAGACACAAATGAATTTGACCCATTTTCTTGATGGACTGAGGTACATACGCTGCTCCCCAGATATATAAAAAGTCATTGTTCATACTGTAGACGAGGAGGCGAGACCTGGCATGTGAGCTGTGCGAGAGGGGTAAGAATGAACTATTAGAATGGGAGTTTGTTTCATGATGGTTACTATTACACGAATCTACCAACACGGAAGTTCATCCAGACTAAAGCCAGTCTTCCTCCTCCGTATCCATTGGTGATATAGCCACGGCACATGTTAAGGTCACAGGGCAGGTCTATCCTCCTCTACTGTAGCCAACCTCATAGTGGAGCTGAGAAAATGATTACACTTCAGCGATCTTCGCCATAACTAAGGAAGCGAATTAATATATGTCACTTTTGCTCTAAAGTAACCAGCACTATGGACTCGTACCGGGCTGATTAACATAGCTACTACTTTTCTCCTAAAAGAGATCTGACATATTCAAAATTGACATACAAAATTTTAATATACAGAGCGTTCGCCTACGGGTGAGGCCAGGAAAGAGGCATGTACTGATACGCCGCTTTGTGCGCGCAGTTGTTGAGACACACTCGACAATCAAGGACATCAAGGTCGACAAGTTATCAGTTGTGAGCCAGATGTTGCAGTATTTAACACGTACAGTGCAGTTTCTTGACACAGTTGCTTAAATATTCAGCGTGTGTGTAAAATTTGTTAACAATGCAAAACGCAAAATTCACGCTTGAACAAAGAGTTTTTACGTATGATGCATATGTGAAAACAGAGTCCTGTAGAGAGGTGCGTAGGCAATTTGAAGTGAAATATCCGGGTGCTCCAATTCAGGGTAGAGAAACTGTTAGACGTCTTGTTAACAAATTAAGCGAAAACGAAAAGTATTGACGGGAGAAAAAAAATTGATGAAATCAGTGCATAATTTACACGCTCTCCGAATAAATCTCTAAGACGTATTTCACAGGAAGTTAGTGTTTCAAAAATATCAGTCTTTACTGCTGCTAAACTTTTAAAATTAAAACTCTACAGAGTATAGTATAGAAAGCGGAAGCTTACGGATAGACGATTCCCGCAAGCGACACCGCAGGCAGGCCGCTTTCCTGGCCCCACCCGTAGGCGAACGCTCTGTATTATTAATATACATATTTTTTTCTTGCATACAGTATTTTTACTTGCTTCACATTTTGCCTACTTATTAAATTTGGCATAGACTACTTATCGTTTGCATGCTATTAATATGGTATAGTATTCATTTGGCATATGTTGTATAATGTACTGACATTAAAAAAATGAACATAAATTATAAAATAAAATTATGGCCACATGTTCTTAAGTAATCCAAAATGCGTCCCTCATCCTTATGTTGTTGATATCTTTGGGCTATATGTTGTAGTCTTCTGATATAAGAATCCCCTAAAACAGAAGTTATCAAACTTTTTGAGACTGCGCCATCCTTCACATGTCAGATTTTCCGTGCGACGTTCTTGTACCGAAAATTTAAAAAATGCTGAAATTAGATTTGGTGGTATTTTTTAAAAAGAAAATAGTAATTTAATTTTCCTTACCAGCTTGTAAAAATACAAAATTGGAATAAAATAAATATCTGCACGTAGTGAAAACTTGCATATCATGTTTCATTATAGGCTGCATTATAAATTATTTTAGTTTTACCTTATAGCTGGGACGCCCAAAACATAGACCGACGACGCACGACGCATAGTTTGAGAACCCCTGTCATAAAAGATAAATGTTGCCCCCCTCTTGTTGTTTCTACAAATCCACCCACTATATTTTTTATACATCCGAAACTTCTATATCTTTATGCAAAAACAAGTAACCTTAGAAACTATAACAGAAACTATACGTGAATATACAAATGAAACAAAGTAGTTGTATGCCAGAAAAAGTATACCTAAAAGGTTGTGTCAAATTACATTAGATGAAAAATAAATAAGCTAAATACTTGTATGTAAAATAGGTTATGTGTAGGGCCGTGACATCGGTATATTTGTATTAGTCTGAGGTGAACATAAGACGCCGGACAGAATGTAGTCGGTGTTTCAAGTACAGGCAGCGGAAGCGAATTTGACACACGTCTAAGCAAGCACGTTCCGTGTTTTGTATACGATTATTGCGTGTTATAAAATCAAGACAATACAATTATTGTATAATAAGAATTAATATCGGAAAGGTCTAAAATGCTGGTGAGGTTGAGAATAATTGTTGGAAATCGTACTTAAATTGTCACAAAGTGGTAAAACGTAAGTCCGAAAAGATGTTTTTCTTTATATTTAGAGCTCTGTATTACAGCTTTAGAATGCTGAAAACGTATATGGCGTACAATTTTGCTTTCCCTATATTTAACTGTTACATTAATTTATTTATCGCATCAATTTCGTACCTTACTTTTCTTGCATGTTGTTCGCTTAGTTTCGGTTCCTGCTGCAATAAACAACAACATTCATTTTCAAAGTTTCAAATGAAAATGACCGCCGTGTGTCGGATAGTAAAACCTTATATGCGGTAAAACTGCGTTCAACATCGGCTGAAATCAAGGGCGCATATGTAAAATATTTCACATCATCCATTTCGTTTCTACATCAAGTTCATAACAATCGTACTTGTCATCTGTTAAAACTTTTGCAATTTTGGATAATAAATTGAAACCACGGTTTTTTTTATATTTCTGTGTGATGTAGGAAGATGAACTTATTGGGGATCATCAGTGTGGTTTTAGGCGTAATAGATCGACTATTGATCAGATTTTTTGTATTCGACAGATATTGGAGAAAAAATGGGAGTATAAGGGTACAGTAAATCAGTTATTCATAGATTTCAAAAAGGCGTATGACTCGGTTAGGAGAGAAGTTTTATATAATATTCTTATTGAATTTGGTATTCCCAAGAAACTAGTTCGATTAATTAAAATGTGTCTTAGTGAAACTTACAGCAGAGTCCGTATAGGCCAGCTTCTGTCTGATGCTTTTCCAATTCACTGCGGGTTAACGCAGGGAGATGCACTATCACCTTTACTTTTTAACTTCGCTCTAGAATATGCCATTAGGAAAGTTCAGGATAATAGACAGGGTTTGGAGTTGAATGGGTTACATCAGCTTCTTGTCTATGCGGATGACGTGAATATGTTAGGAGAAAATCCACAAGCGATTAGGGAAAACGCGGAAATTCTAGTTGAAGCAAGTAAAGCGATAGGGTTGGAAGTAAATCCCGAAACGACTAAGTATATGATTATGTCTCGTGACCAGAATATTGTACGAAATGGAACTATAAGAGTTGGAGATTCATCCTTCGAAGAGGTGGAAAAATTCAAATATCTTGGAGCAACAGTAACAAATATAAATGACACTCGGGAGGAAATTAAACGCAGAATAAATATGGGAAATGCATGTTATTATTCAGTCGAGAAGCTTTTGTCATCTAGTCTTCTGTCAAAAAATCTGAAAGTCAGAATTTATAAAACAGTTATATTACCGGTTGTTCTGTATGACTGTGAAACTTGGACTCTCACTTTGAGAGAGGAACAGAGATTGAGGGTTTTTGAGAATAAGGTTCTTAGGAAAATATTTGGGGCTAAGAGGGATGAAGTTCCAGGAGAATGGAGAAAGTTACACAACGCAGAGCTGCACGCATTGCATCCTTCACCTGACATAATTAGGAACATTAAATCCAGACGTTTGAGATGGGCAGGGCATGTAGCACGTATAGGCGAATCCAGAAATGCATACAGAGTGTTAGTTGGGAGGCCAGAGGGGAAATACCTTTGGGGAGGCCGAGACGTAGATGGGAGGATAATATTAAAATGGATTTGAGGGAGGTGGGATATGATGATAGAGACTGGATTAATCTTGTTCAGGATAGGGACCAATGGCGGGCTTATGTGAGGGCGGCAATGAACCTCCGGGTTCCTTAAAAGCCAATAAGTAAGTACTGTGGGATGTAGAAATGAAATTTTTAAAAGAAGTTCCACTGGTACAGTAACGTTTTAATTTAAAATTTTATATCAAAGATTGTTGTACGGTATGCTCCAAAATATACAGTACTGGATTTCGCGCAGCCCGCATGTGCATGTCTGTGCGTCTGCGTGTTGTTGCATTACCATTATGTATTGCTAGTTGTGTAAAGAACGTTGTGCTGTGTGATTGGAATTGGGTCTCGCGACGGAGGAAAAAGTGTTCATAGTGGAGTATTATTTTCGCTCGTACGGAAATGGTTATCAAGGCGGGCCGAGTTTAAAGTTAGTGGCGCAACAATATCGTGAACACTTTAATCAGCCGGCACCAAGCAACACAGTTATGCTGTCTATCGTTACAAAATTTCGTCGTAAGAGTAGTGTATTGTCAACGGAAGGGAAGGTCTGGTAGGCCAGTAACTGTGTCCACAAATGACAATCATGGACGTGTCCTCAATCAGGTGTTGCAGTCACCAAAGCGAAGTCTTCGACGAACATCCCTGAAATTAAACATCAGCAATAGTCACTTCGACGATTGTTTAAAGACTTGGATTTCCGTACCGAATACAGGTTGGACAACGATTGACGGAGCAAGGTAGGCATGTCAGGATTGAATATTGTGCAAGATTTTTGGCCATGGTGTACGAGGATCCAGATTTCTTGCTTAAGGTGTGGTTCTCCAACGAAAGTCACATTCAGTTGGACGGTTTTATCAATCGCCAAACAAAGGAGAACATTTTCAACTGTAATGATCCACCCAAAACTGCCTGCATTACGTCAGAAGATCGTCTCGTTTTTCAGGACTCTGCAGCAACCTATGTTCCAGAATATGTTTCAAAATCTACGTGATCTTTATGAACACTGTGTACAGCGCAATGGAGCACATTTTGAACATTTATATTGTCATCCCGATAACTAACAGCAAATAACAGTAACATATTGTTCCAGTACTGTATATTTTGGCGCATACTGTAATATAGGCTTTAACATTTAGAAATATTTATGGTGATCACATTAAAGTGTTAAATTTAAACCAAGTTTATAAATACACGTAAGCATTTCATTAAGAGTAGTGCCTGTGAAACAGTAATATTTTAATTTAAAAGTTTACAGCAAAGCCTATGTTTCTTCTTTTATAATACACAACACAGCCTACTTTTGAAATCATTCTTTTATGTATGTACTATGATTGTCCTTGATGCGGAAATACAGGGACATCATTTTATTTTTACTTCAATTTTTGTCGACCTGGTTGGCGAGTTGGTATAGCGCTGGCCTTCTATGCTGAAGGTTGCGGGTTCGATCCCGGGCTAGGTCGATGGCATTTAAGTGTGCTTAAATGCGACAGGCTCATGTCAGTAGATTTACTGGCATGTAAAAGAACTCCTGCGGGACAAAATTCCGGCACATCCGGCGACGCTGATATAACCTCTGCAGTTGCGAGCGTCGTTAAATAAAACATAATTTAAACTTCAATTTTTATTGTACCTGAGTTTCTGAATGTAGTACTTCACTCCCACCCCTTTTACTCATGAAGTTCAACCGTCCTCCACACAGATCCAAGACCGCATATACAGTCATAGTAACCTTACGGTCATAGTAAACAGTACGTTCCAAAAATATGTTCGCATTTTCCAGTGACGAAAGAGCTTTCAATATTGAATCATTTTCGCACAGGTACTGTCGTCCATTTGCCTACATCGTATCCCGGTTTCTCCCACCAGCTTTTATTCGCCAGCTAGTGGCTGGGCTGTCTTAGCTCTTTTCTGAGAACATTAATTTCTGTTAGGAATTGGATGTCTACGTAATATTATACAACTGTTTAAAATAACTTAAATAAAAGGACCTCGTTAAGTAATTAACTGTCACGTGATTTCCTCCCTTTCTACGACCCTACGACAAAACCACTTGAACGGACAGTAGATAGTATGTCTGAGTAATTTTATCTTTTCGGATGGGGCAGAAGTGAAGATTGAATTTACAGTACGTAAAGTACTCATTTATAGAGTAGGTACAGAATTATTTCAACATGAGTTACTAGTACGAAGAACGAAATAGGTAATTGGGATTAGGTACAATAGTCAATAGTGCGATAATATGCATATTAGAAATGAACGGCCACCATTTAAAAAATGTGTTTAAATATCCATATTATGATTATTTTTCAATTTAACTTCATTCTCTATATTGTACGCTAATGTGCTGTAGACAGTATAATATACACTGCATAATGAATACGTCCACATGGATAGCTCAGTTCGTGAGTAAAAACACTGATTGTTAATACTGTACTGTATTTTGATTAAACAAAAACCTAATGAAAATGATCAAACTCAAAAGCGCAATATTTCCTAGTTTCCGTAAATGGATGAAGTACTTTTCTTCCCTCCTATACCTAGTAAAGTGATTTGTTTGTATATTACGCCAGTAACATTGAACTCCAGTAGTGGAAGGGGGTAGCAAACGACGTTGATCCAGAGGTATAGGCAAGTTAATATTAAAAATGTTAGTAAAAATAAAATGATGTCCCTGTACTACAGCACCATGCACCACAACTCTTGAAGTCATTTGGTTCATTGCACAAAGTCCGTACTCGCTTAATTTCAAAGAATAGTGGCTAATATTCCTGTCTCTACTTATGAGGTTCAGACCTGTCTTCGGACAGTTTATTAAACAACAACTAGTGTATGGTATACTCGGAGACTTTTCGGTACAACTGTCAGTGAATAGAACATGTGTAGCTATCAGCTATAACGTAATTATGTTGTAATGTTGGCCATAATCTACTCTCCCCCGGGTCCCCGCGATATAATAAGATAGCATTGTATATGTACGTATACTTTCCATTTGTTTGAATGGATGGCATTGTTTATGAACCCTATAAATCCACTAATGTCTCTACACCTTGTCTTTCAACAATTTTGTTAAAGCAAAAGTCTAAAGTTTCTGTGTTGAAGATCTTAAATGAAACTTGATGAAATACTCATCCTTACATTTCGCTCTCCGGTCAATGTACAGCTGTAAAAAAAAATGGCCACACTCGTGAATAGCGAATATTTTCTAAGTCCACTTCGGGTCACTGTGATGTTACACGATGTAATGCACTTGTACAGGGACATCATTTTATTTTTGCTAACATTTCTAATATTAACCTGGCTATACCTTTGGATTAACGATTAAGAACCGGAACCACCGTTTGCTACCTCCTTCTACGACTGGAGTTCGACGATACTGGCGTAATATACAAACAAATCACTTTACTAGGTATAGGAGGGAAGAAAAGTAGTTCATCCATTTACGTAAACTAGAAAATATCGCGATTCTGAGTTTGATAATTTTCATTAGGTTTTTGTTTAATCAAAATACAGTACAGTATTAACAATGAGTGTTTTTACTCACGAACTGAGCTGTCCATGTGGATGTATTCATTATGCAGTGTATAGGCCTATTATATTGTCTACAGCACATTAGCGTATACTATAGAGAATGAAGTTAAATTGAAAAATAATCATAATATGGATATTTAAACACAATTTTGAAAATGGTAGCCGTTCATTTCGATACAGGCTTCAGTTTTAATGTGCATATTATCGCACTATAGACTATTGTACGTAATTCAATTACCAGGTTCGTACTTCGTATCAGTAACTCGTGTTGAAATAATTCTGTACCTACTCTATAAAAGAGACCTTACGTACTGTAAATTTAATCAATTCAACCCGATCCGAAAAGATAAAATTACTCAGACATGCTACCTACTGTCCGTCCAAGTGGTTACGTCGCAGCGTCGTAGAAAGGGAGGAAATCACGTGACAGTTAATTACTTAACGAGGCCCTTTTATTTAAGTTATTTTAAACAATTGTATGGGTATAATATTATGTAGACGTTCAATTCCTAACAGAAATTAATGTTCTCAGAAAAGAGCTAAGACAGCCCAGCCACTAGCATTTACAGAGAGGCGAATAGAAGCAGGTGGGGGAAACGGGATGCGACGTAGGCAAATGGAAAATGATGCAATATTGAAAGCTCTTTCGTCACTGGAAGACGCGAACATATTTTTGGAACGTACTGTTTACTATGACCGTAAGACTACTATGCGGTCTTGGATCTGTCTGGAGAACGGTTGAACTTCATTAGTAGAAGGGGTTGGAGTGAAGTACATTAAAAAACTAAGGTACAATAAAAATTGAAGTAAAAATGAAATGATGTCCCTGTAGAAGCAGTTTCGGAACTATGGAGTTATTTGATATCGGCGTCTCGTAGAGCAGCGGAAGAGACCTCGCTTAATGATTCGACGGTTGTGAGTTCGAGTCTTGTTTAAGTTATCATTTTATTTTGTTATCGTTCGTCAGCGATATAAATAATATTAAAGTTATCATTTGTAATCTGTTATCGTTCTTTAGCGACATAAATAATATTCAAGTTATCATTTATATATTATGTTATCGTTCTTTAGTGTTATAAATAGCTTAATATTCAAGTTGTCATTTTATTTTGTTATCGTCAGCGATATAAATAATATTGAAGTTATGTTATAGTTCTTTAGCGATATAGTAGTCAAATTGAATCGCCCCATGCAGAAAGGGCTTCAGTCACAAATTAAAAAAAAAACAAGATATCGATGGAAATCATATCTTTACGGGTGGCTCCATCGGCCTGTGCAGAAAGGTATTCAATCCAATGCTTGGAAAGATAGAAACTGAAGCGTCAGGCTCAGAGTTCTATGCAGAAAGCAATAAGTTACAGTGTACAGAATGTTTGTTTTTAGTTTCTCAAAACTAGGTCTAATGGACTCAAGCCCTTTCTGCATGGGGCGATTCAATTATCATTTTATTTTGTTATCGTTCCTTAGCGTAAAGTGTAAATTAATGTAAATTAATAATATTAAAGTTATCATTTGTATTCAGTTATCTTTTTTTTAGCGATATGAATAATATTAAAGTTATTTATATTCTGTTCTCGTTCTTTAATGATATAAATAATATTCAAATTATAATTTATACTCTGTTATCGTTCTATAGAGTTATAAATAATATTAAAGTTATCATTTTATTCTGTTATCGTTCTTTAGCGATATAAATAATATTCAAGTTATCATTTATATATTATGTTATCGTTCTTTAGTGTTATAAATAGCTTAATATTCAAGTTGTCATTTTATTTTGTTATCGTCAGTGATATAAATAATATTGAAGTTAAATAATATTGAAGTTATCTGTTATAGTTCTTTAGCGATATAGTACATTTTATTTTGTTATCGTTCCTTAGCGAGAAGTGTAAATTAATGTAAATTAATAATATTAAAGTTATCATTTGTATTCAGTTATCGTTTTTTTAGCGATATGAATAATATTAAAGTTATTTGTATTCTGTTCTCGTTCTTTAATGATATAAATAATATTCAAATTATAATTTATACTCTGTTATCGTTCTATAGAGTTATAAATAATAGTCAAGTTATCATTTTATTCTGTTATCGTTCTTTAGCGATATAAATAATATTCAAGTTATCATTTATATTCTGTTATCGTTCTTTAGCGATACAAATACAGTAATATAAATTTAATGTTAGATTTTAAACAATACAATACATAATACTAGTTTTTTCTTCTTGTATTATTACATTATACTATCCTGTAACACAATAAAATGAAAAGGAGTGACGAGGATTTGAACCTCAGACATTGACATCTAAATTCCAACGTTCTTTCAACTGAACTTCGAAGCATAAGTAAAGAAATATATGCCGAAATATTGGCCCAATCCCTCTCCAAGACGTCCTGATGATTTGTGGAAACTCGTCCTGGGATGCCGAGACTGAGAACTGTAAAGACTGGTCGATTCCATGCCCACTCAACTGCAAGAAGTGATCGAGATGAGAGGAAGATGAACTAAATATTGAATCTGGCTTTTTGTTTTGTTTTTCGAACTTTTAATTGTTTGAATTTTCTAAGGCAAACGCCAGTTAAGTTTGTTTTGTTTATGTCACGAAATATATTTTTGTTGAGAATATAATTTTTCTTTCTTTCTTTCCATTTGTAGACATAATGTTATAATAAATAATGACAAAGTCATGGCATAATACATCCATGAACCTGATGTTAATTACTAAAACAGTCATAAAAGAAACAGTCTCTTAAAAAAAACACAAAAAATCACTAGCTTGTGTTTCAACGCACGACCTCACGAATACCATCCCGAAACGCTACCATTACGCTACAACAGTAAGACAGAGAATACTCTACTTATAACTGTAGACATCAAACAACGTGGTCTAGCAACATGTAACATCGGCTGTCTCCGAATTGTGGCGGAGATTTCCGAAGGAAACTTTGTTTCTAAAGAGCGGCCACTTTTTCTTTTGACGGCTGTACGTTGCATCTGTTACGCTCGGCAGTCTCACTGTTCCGATTTCCAATCGACTCCCCGGCCGATCCCAACTTTCTTTTTAACTTCCCCTCTCGCACAGACCCAAGCATCATACCATTCTGTACTACCAGTACGACACTCATGCTATCTCATGAATAGGGTCCTAGGCCATATTATATCTGTCTGAAATAGTCCGTTTTGGAGGCATAGAACTGAACTTTTAATTTTTCATTTCATTATATATTTATTAAAATTATGAAAATCGTTAGAAATTATTTTCAGCAATTCTTTAGGGTCTATATCAGCTATGGGGACTATCAGCAAAGTAGGGAGGGAACGCTCCTACTCACCCCACATTCGTTTGATTGACAGGCGAGGGGTAACGCAGTTGTTTTGCAAAGTCAAGTGCAGTGGTGGATTCGACACACCTTGCGCATCGGTTATTTCTCCGCTCTTATTTCTTGTTTCAAAATCCTTACAGTATTTTGTTTATAGGAAGTACACGTATCATACAATAATTATGACGGCCACCTACTGTCATTAGGCAAATTATATATTTTTCAATTGTATAACCATTCCTTTATCATGTGCACAAAAAATTCTTGAACTGCCTTGTGATCGGCATAATAAAGTATTTTTTTTTAAAACAATAAAGAAAAAAGCAAAGCTCCATTGTCATTTAACTGCACAATATATTGAAAGATACAATGCTCAACATAATAAATTGTTTATTTTTAAAACCAATGAAGTAACTAAGCTCCATTGTCATTTAACTTGAAAACATATTAACACAATATAATGATCAACAAAATCAATTGTTTCTTTTTATAAATATTAAAGAAAGTAAAACTAAGCTCCACTGTCATTTAACTTTAAAACATATTAAACAAAATATATGAGATATGAATGAAACGAAATACTACTGTAGGCCTATACTGCTGGTTTTCATTTTTTTTGTTGTTGATTGCCCTCGAAATTTCTTGTTATTAACTAAAAAGGAAATATTTGGCTCTAAAATAGAACAACTCAACCGTAATACTGAAACTAAATGCATGTCTGTGATCCTAGACCTGGAGATACTTTTGGTCATATTCATTTTGAAAAGAAAAACAGCTCACAACAGTAAGTTGAGCCAAACATAGATACCATACGCATTGGAAATGTGCGCAGATTAGGGAATTGCTCCTCTGGTAGGTATTTAAAGAGATCTAATTCATTTTTTCCTAAACACTTTAGCAGCGTACTCATTTGCATCTCTATAGTGGCTCTAATGCTTAGGTAACATCAAATACAAATGGATTATTGAACAGACACATCTCCATGTCCATTGAAGTTACTTCTGAAAATCTTTCTTGGAAAGAGAACGCATCAAGTAAGCCTAATATGCACTCAAAGTTTTAAATAAGTTCAGTTCCAGATACTTAATAATATAATAAGCAGGGAACGGATTTATATGGACTAAAAATATATGAAATATGTAAATATATATGTAGTTATTTTTACCAAAATATGGAATTAAATATGGATTTTTACCAAAATATGGAATTAAATATGGATTTTTACCAAAATATGGAATTAAATATGGACTTAAAATTATAAAAAAATGACTATGTACGTTAAATATTGGTACATTTTAATCAAACTAAACAAAAAATATAATGGACGTACCTTATCTTCCAATGTAGTTTCAACAAAACACAATTTTTATTGTCTGTTACCATAACAATAGGTTACAAACATTTCTTTCAAGTGCTGAAAAGTGAATCTTCTTCTATTGTCTCTGAGGATAGATTTATACTGACTAAAAGAGCGTTCGACGTCACAAGAAGTAACTGGTACATAATTCAATTTCACAATGTCTGCTGGGGATAAGTCCAAGTTAATCTTCACTGTTGATTCACCACTCATCACAGCAACAACCTTTTGTAGTTCTTCATATCCAGGGTTTTTTGAAAGTACAGTGTCCACCTTAGCTCTTACTGCATCTGCAACTTTACCTCTACCACGATTCAGTTGTTCCACAGTACTATTTATAATTTCAAAACTTTCAGATAGTGAAAGGTGCCTATTTTGGAGACTTTTGAGCGTTTTTATGATGCATGAAAATGTATGCTGAATGTGAGCTAAGTCATTCTTCACATTTATGTCACAGGTAACTGTTTTCGCAGTATCAATTGAGACTGCATCTTCAGAGTCCAATGCAAGGAGAACATTGTTAATAGAGTCTATATGTTCGGCATAATATTCAACTGCTTCTAGCCATGTACCCCATCTAGTTAAAATTGGCTTTGGTGGCAATGGAATTTCAGGGTACATTTCTTTCAACACGTTAACTCTACTGGGAGCTTTGAGAAATACTTTTTTCACTGATGAAATCAACAAATCTACTTTAGGGAAATTGTCTCTGACCACTTCTGCCACACGATGAAATGCATGCGCCACACAAGTAAAATGAGTCAATTTAGGATATACAACAGATAATGCTTGTCCAGCTTTGACCATATAAGGGGCAGCATCGCTAATAAAGAATAACACATTATCGTACATAATACCCTTTGGCCACAGGATACCCATAGCTTCGTTGAACAGTTTAACTATAGTTTTGTTATTGCACTTTTCTAGAACATCACAATGTAAAAGAATTCGTTCAGAATATTGTTCCCTTAACAAACCGATAACTACATTACCAACAAGTCTACCTTCTTTGTCGGGAGTCTCATCAATGGAAACCCAAATTGAACTATCTTTAATTTCATCTCTTATCTTCTGTATTGTCTCATCGTAAATGGATGGAGCATACGTCTTCCTAAGTGTTGACTCATCCGGGATTGTATGTTGAGTATATTTTTCAAGGAATTCCCTGAAGACCTTATTCTTTAGTTTGTAGAGAGGAATATCAGCAGAGATGAGAGAACGGCACAGGTCGATGTTAAACTCAGATCTTACATTCGATGTTGTTGGTTGTGTTAAAAACAATTGTCTCTGCTTGGAATTTAGTTGTTTGTTGGCCTGATGTTTACTAGTTGTAATGTGTTGTTGCACCAGGAACTTTTGTGTAGATGATACTGCACACTGACACAAATTACAAAATAATATTTTATTGTCAGTTGATAAACCATCTTCTTTAAATTCTGAAATGTAACTTGTTAGTTTTGATTTTAAATTGACTGAATGACGTACTTTTGGCATATTTACCGTCTTTATAGTATGATTTACAAAACTGAACCTATGTGTACTCTGACTGGCATTTAACTGTTGAGCTGCACAACTGAAGTCTGTTAAAAATTTTAAATTAAATTAATACAGTTTTGTAACTTACTTTCCCATTGTTGATAGGACTGCTAATTTTCAAATAACTCTGATGTTAAAGGGATTACTGAACATGTGTTTAAATCTCTATTGTTGAAATGTATTTTTAAAAGTTAATGGAATTTTGTTTTGTTTTATTGTTAAACCTAATATAATATGGACTGTTTTATATGAAATATGGAAAATATATGGAAATTAACGAAAATATGTACTAAATTCTAAAATATGGAAAAATATGGAAAATAAAAGTAGGATTTTTCAACCCTACACATTGTGAAACATAAAGATAATGCAAAATATAAATTATATTAGCTTTATAAGTAAATATGTATTTACATATAAATCCTTTCCCTGATAATAAGTATCTAAATCCTGAAAATACCATAAACATATTTTGTTTTGTATATTTTCACAAATATTACGAAAATAGCTTTTAAAATTGTAAATTAATACTTGTAAGATCACCGAAGTCCACTTTATGCTTCCGACCAAAGTGGCCTTTAATATTGAAGCGTTTTATATGCGCAATTTTAAACCTACATATTAAGCAACAGACTTTCTTCTTTTTGTAAGTAACAAAAAATTCTTTCTGCCACTCTTCCTGAAACTGACGTCCCGAGATCGAAGCCATACCCGCCACTGAATGAAGCGTGTCTAGAGAAGCACCAGGCGGAGGAGAGGGTCGGTGGAGTGAGGTAAGGCGGCTTTGAGTGCAGTGGCCCTTCGGAGCCATTTTTCTCCATGGTTGGTCTATATCAGCCGTGGCGAAAAGGCCATGGTGCGTCGAGCCACTGTGTAAGCTGCAACGTGCATAGCACCTATGGAGGGAGGCGGACAACCGAAGGGGAAGTTAATGTTTAGGACGTGTAACGAAGAAAGAAATGAACAAGAAAACATAGGACACATTATCACAACCTAAAATTAACTGTCTTCAGAATGTGTCTGCGACAAAGTTTCAAAATCAGGAATTATGTCACTTACTGCCAATCGTAGTTGATCACGAAGGTATTTGTCTGTCAGTCGTGATCTAAATTTGATTTTTACTATTTTCATTGTTGAAAATAATTTTTTACAAACTTAAGTTAGAGCGAACATGGCTTCAACAGAGCAAGCGAAAGAACGAAGCTTCAAATATTTATTTTTTTTCAAAGATTTGAAAAGTTCAATATCTGTCAAGTCCTTACATCTAGCTTTCATTTAACGTCACATTGCAAATCTGTGAGTTTAAATTGAAAATCTAACCGCATTATTCGTACATCTGCTGTACAAGAATCGACGTACAGAGATGATGATGATGATGATAATAATAATAATAATAATAATAATAATACTTAACCTTTTAATGTTTCATCAGTAACACGTAGTAACTTATAATGCCGTTTTATGTTATACAACCTTTTTCCTAGTAATATTAGTGAACAAATCATACATTTAATATTTTCATCATATTGTAAGCAAAAGAATGCGTCCTCCCATCCTACTTGAAACTTTCGTTTTTTATAGAGGTACATGGTTTCGAGAGAGATATTGCGACGATACGCCACTCGCAGGTCCGAGACAAATACAAATGGAACGGAGTTTGACTCCAGTGAGTATGTGGGTGGGGGTTGTAGGTAGGAAGCGAGAGAAAAACACTGCGAGCCACAATGTGCTCGTGAGTCGCATTTTCGCCGCGGCTGGTCTATATGACTATAGGATATCGGTAGTGTGTTTATGAGAATATATGTTGGCTAGATTGGAGAATGGGGTGATGTCATGTGGTCGACGTATGTGAGAAGGTTAGTGGGTTAGTTGCGGTGATATCTCAGTGACATGAGGTCGACGTATGTGAGAAGGTCAGTGGGTTAGTTGAGGTGATATCTCAGTGACATGAGGTCGACGTATGTGAGCAGGTTAGTGGGTTAGTTGAGGTGATATCTCAGTGACATGAGGTCGACGTATGTGAGAAGGTTAGTGGGTTAGTTGAGGTGATATCTCAGTGACATGAGGTCGACGTATGTGAGAAGGTTAGTGGGTTAGTTGAGGTGATATCTCAGTGACATGAGGTCGACGTATGTGAGAAGGTTAGTGGGTTAGTTGAGGTGATATCTCAGTGATGTGAGGTCGACGTATGTGAGAAGGTTAGTGGGTTAGTTGAGGTGATATCTCAGTGACATGAGGTCGACGTATGTGAGAAGGTTAGTGGGTTAGTTGAGGTGATATCTCAGTGAAATGAGGTCGACGTATGTGAGAAGGTTAGTGGGTTAGTTGAGGTGATATCTCAGTGACATGAGGTCGACGTATGTGAGAAGGTTAGTGGGTTAGTTGAGGTGATATCTCAGAGAAATGAAGTCGACGTATGTGAGAAGGTTAGTGGGTTAGTTGAGGTGATATCTCAGTGACATGAGGTCGACGTATGTGAGAAGGTTAGTGGGTTAGTTGAGGTGATATCTCAGAGACATGAGGTCGACGTATGTGAGAAGGTTAGTGGGTTAGTTGAGGTGATATCTCAGTGACATGAGGTCGACGTATGTGAGAAGGTTAGTGGGTTAGTTGGGGTGATATCTCGGTGACATGAGGTCAACTTATGTGAGAAGGTTAGTGGGTTAGTTGAGGTGATATCTCAGTGACATGAGGTCGACGTATGCGAGAAGGTTAGTGGGTTAGTTGGGGTGATATCTCGGTGACATGAGGTCGACGTATGTGAGAAGGTTAGTGGGTTAGTTGAGGTGATATCTCAGTGAGTTTTATTTACTCGTCGTGTTGGTTTACGTCGGCCATGTTGTGACGTCAGAATCGTTTGTCAAACTTGACGAAAATTAAGTGATATCCTATAATAAAAGAATCCCATTCTTTATTTATTTCTTATATATTATTTTGTATTATTTCTTCCACTAAGAATCCATGAAATTTTTACATGAAATTATATTTCATGGTTGTAATTTCTGAATAAATTGACTCGTGGACACTGCTGAACAAAATCCATCCAATAATTCATAAAAAAAATCACTGTATAGATTAGATATTTTCAGCGCGGGCATTGCTAGCCTTTAAATGAGGTGCAACAGTGATGTAAAATCTCAGAATCGCATGTTCAAAACATATTCTACGTCACTGTTACACCTCGTTCAAAGACTAGAAATGACCGCGCTGAACATCTCTGCTATAGACACACAAGTGACATGCTAAAATGACTTTTTCAGTATTAGATCGATATCGTACTGCAGCCGTGGCGAAAATGTGATCATGCGCCGAGCCACTGTGTAACCTGCAACGTGCATAGCACCTATGGAGGGAGGCGGACACCCGAAGGGGAAGCGAAGCATCTGTCTAACTTATTAACGGATTTTCATTTCCCTTAAGTGAAGCACTTATATAGCCTATATAATTTTATACAATACAAGGCTACAAACTAATGTTTAGTACGTGTAACGAGGAAAGATAGCATAGAACACAATATCACAATCTAAAATTAACTGTCTTCAGAATGTCTCTGCGACAGAGTTTCAAAATCAGGAATTATGTCACTTACTGCCAGTCGTCGTTGATCACGAAGGTATTTGTCTGTCAGTCGTGATCTAGATTTGGCTTTTACTATTTTCGTTGTTGAAAGTAATTTTTCACAAACGTAAGTTGTAGCGAACATGGCTTCAACAGAGCAAGCGAAAGAACGAAGCTTCGGATATTTATTTTTTGGCAAAGATTTAAAAAGTTCAACATATTTTGTCAAGTCCCTACATCTAGCTTTCATTTAACATAACATTGTGAGTTTAAATTGAAGATCTAACCGCATTATTCGTACACCTGCTGAAAAAGGATCGACGTACAGAGATGATGATGATGATGATGACGATGCTAATAATAACAACACTTAACCTTTTAATGTTTCATCAGTAACATGTAGTATAATGCCGTTTTATGTTATACAACCGTTTTCCTCGTAATACTTGTGAACAAATCATACATTTAATATTCTCATCATATTGGCAGCAAAAAATGTGTCCTCCCATCCTACTTGAAACTTTCGTTTTTGTAGCGGTACATGATTTCGAAAGAGACATTGCGACGATACGCCACTCGCAGGTCAGAGACAGATACAAAGGGAACGGAGTTTGACTCCAGTGAGTGAGAGGGTGGGGGGTTGTGGGCTGTAGGAAGCAGTATACTCGTAGTACGCGCAAACGTCATTTTCCTTGGCAGTATTAAGTTGTACAGGGACATCATTTCATTTTTACTAACATTTTTAATATTAACCTGGCTATACCTTTGGATCAACGCCGTTTGCTACCCCCTTCCATGGCTGGAGTCCGATGATACTAGCGTAATATACAAACAAATCACTTTACTAGGTATAGGAGGGAAGAAAAGTAGTTCATCCATTTATGTAAACTAGGAAATATCGCGATTTTGAGTTTGATCATTTTCATTAGGTTTTTGTTTAATCAAAATACAGTACAGTATTAACAATGAGTGTTTTTACTCACAAACTGAGCTTTCCATGTGGACGTATTCATTATGCAGTGTATATTATACTGTCTACAGCACATTAGCGTACAATATAGAGAATGAAATTAAATTGAAAAATAATCATAATATGGATATTTAAACACATTTTTGAAAATGGTGGCCGTTAATTTCGATACATACTTCAGTTCTAATGTGTGCAATTCCAATTACCAGTTTCGTCCTTCGTACTAGTAACTCATGTTGAAATAATTCTGTACCTACTGTATAAAAGATTACCTTACGTACTGTAAATTCAATCTTCACTTCTGCTGGATCTGAAAAGATAAAATTACTCAGACATACTATCTACTGTCCGTCCAAGTGGTTATGTCGTAGGGTCGTATAAAGGGAGGAAATCACGTGGCAGTTAATTACTTAACGAGGCCCTTTTATTTAAGTTATTTTAAACAATTGTATGGGTATAATATTACGTAGACGTCCAATTCCTAACAGAAATTAATGTTCTCAGAAAAGATCTAAGATAGCCCAGCCACTAGCTGGCGAATAAAAGCTGGTGGGGGAAACCGGAATACGACGTAGGCAAATAGACGACAGTATCTGTGCGAAAAGGATTCAATATTGAAAGCTCTTCCGTCACTGGAAAATGCGAACATATTTTTGGAACGTACTGTTTACTATGACCGTAAGGCTACTATGACTGTATATGCGGATCTGTGTGGAGGACGGTTGAACTTCATTAGTAGAAGGGGTGGGAGTGAAGTACATTAAAAAACACAGGTACAATAAAAATTGAAGTAAAAATAAAATGATGTTCCTGTACAATGGAAATTGATGGTAAACTTACATCCGATGGAATGGTTGAACAAATTTTTGTGAAGAAAAATGGTTCATAAGACCCAGAATATGAGGAACATACTGCAACCCCGTCATGAGGAGAAAATGTCATTCTTTGATAAGACTGAATTTTCAAAATGTTCACGGTTAAGATGAATGTCACTTGTTTTGTGTGTAGCCGCATGCTTTAAAGAAAGACTTAACGACTGGAGTGTTCTTTACAAAGTCTATGTCGTTATGTATCATGTCATGCAGGTAAACAATCGATCACCATGATCGCTGTATTAGAAATATTGAAACAACAAAATTTTGCAAGATGGGCAACATAATTATAGGGAACAAGAAAAAGAATTATACCTAAAAGGAATTTATAGGGGTATATACGTCCCATGTACATATAACTCTCAATTTTCCTCTTATGTATTCAATGTCAATCCTTTTTTATTCTTCTCAATTGCTCCATTCATTCTGCCGTAAATTGTTATAAATCAATAGTTAGGGCCTAATACAGTACTAATTTATTTTCACAAAAATCGAATAATTTTATAACTGAAAAACATATACATAACACCAGAAGAAATGTCCCAACTCTTTTGGCAGAACCTAAATGCCACACTACAGATGGATTAAGACATTGTAGGAATTATGGACCAAGACTATACAATTCAGTATTGAAAAATAACCCAGACCTAAGCAATTTACACATTCTTAAGTTTAAAAATAAAGTGAAAATGTTTGTATGATATTTGATAAATTTTATTATTTTTTTAAGTGTTGCTAGCATTATATGGTACTAATTTTTATTGTATTTACTTGATGCATGTAACTTATAAGGTAACACATTGTAATAAATATAAATAGACAGTGTATATCTCCAATAAATGATTTCTTAGCATCGCCACAGATACACTTGATTGTACTTGTCACTATCTCTTGTCACTAGAGAGTTCTTGAAATTTATATTTTCTCCGCCATTCATAAAATATTTTGATATGATACTTCTTGCACAAAAGGGGAGATCTATAACTGAAACTTGATTAATATATTTCAGTATTATTTGTATTTATCCTGGTAATAATGAACAGTTTGACTCGTAGACATTTTGTTTTTGCAGCATTAACTTCCCATGATTGTACGAGAAGATTCGAAGGGAACGGCAGTTACGTAGACTTTCGGCTCCCCCCTACTACCAATAATGCATAAAACAATGTCAATACGGCGGTTGCTGTCGTCTGCGATACAACGAACTTTTCTGTTGATTTTCGAGTTCGTCATTTTTTTCCGGTTATTACATGCTTATTTAAGTTGTGTTAACTCTCGCTAATGGTTTTATATTTTATTTTATCCGTCTTAGTATTTATTTTGTTATTGTAAATATTTTTGTTTTATCACTATTATTATTATTATTATTATTATTATTATTATTATTATTATTATTATTATTATTATTATTGTTATTGTTGTTACTATTATTTCTATCATCAGCATTATTATTTGATCTCTGTAAAATTTATGTAGACTACTGGACTGTACCCGAGCACGAGCATATGCTCATTTCGGGTATCTATTAATATGTATTCATTTCAAATGTAAATTGTAAATAAATTTGAATTAGAAAATAAAAAAAAATTGAAATAAAGCTTAAATATACAGTGATAAGAAATTATGTGCAATTTATATTGGGTCGCTTTCAAAATCTAGACACAACGGCCATGTCTATGATAAGCTATTAATCTGCATCATATTTAGTGAAAAGCGTCCATCAGACTTCGGAATTCAGTCTTCATGTATCCTGGACTTCGGTTTTTGAACACAACAGGTTGGGCGAAGGGTTAATGAAGTACAGGACCAAGCCATTGAAAGTGACAGTGCTAGTGTCATGAGATCCGTATGTTTGCGCGTACTACGAATATATTTACGACCTTGGATGTATATTTCGCGTTTCAGATTATTTCTAGCCACGTGCTCTAGTTCTGAGGCCGAACTGAGTGTTGGACCAATTTAAACTCACACTCCCGCTAGTCACAACGGCCATGTCTGTGACTAGGTGCTGAGCTTCTCGTTCAAAACGAGATTCCCCCCCTCCTCCTCGTTTCTGCAATCTCAAAACAAAACAAATGCGATGCATTTTGTTTGAGGCTTCTCAGTTCATGTTTCGTAATATTTTATAAGATAATGTGTTAAATGAATTTTACTTAAGGTTTAATTTAATTTTTTTATCGATTAATACATTCTAATGCCATGTACTCACATTATACAGTGAAACCTGTTCAAATCTGAACCTGAATAATCCGGAATCCTGTCTATTTCGGAACAATTTTTGGGGGGGGGGGGATTTAGTGAAGTGAATTTTTAATGGCAGGCAGAGTAACTATCTCGTGCCCCCATGTTATATTGCTTCCAGTGCACTTCATTAGAACCAGGTACCCAGCTTCGAAGCCGTTAGCCCTGTGAACTTACAATATATTTATGTTCCCCTATTATCATAATTCAGTGTTGTTATCTAAGAAATTAGCAAGTTCTTTGTGATAGTAGAAGAGAAAGAGTGGGGGAAGGGAAGTGGTCCGTGGCCCATTTCTTTTAGGGCTCATCCCGACATTTGCCTTATTGCTCAAGGGAAACCACGGAAAAACCTAGAGCAGGATGAGATGTCGTGCTGACGACAAGCCAATTGGCTATAGTGGGGTCGGAATATGTTCAGGTGGAAGGTTTTGGTTTAATCATTATTCAAAGTACAAATACATTAAAGGTACATAAAAATTGTTTACAATAAGAACAATGCATCTATGCTGCCAATAACGTGATGACCCTGAAACAGAGAAATAACATTATTAGTGCATTAATAGACTTGTCTGTGTGTAGAGTCAAGTGGTTATTTAGTGTTCAAGTTGGTATTCGTCTTGTACGTTGTGGTTCCAAGCTAGAGGGTGGAGTACGCTCTTAGGTCTTTTATGTTTGTCTAATGCAGGGTTGTAATTTCCTAGTGAAGAAATTAGTGGGTCTGTGCTGCTGTACGACTTCTATTGGTCCTGACGAAATTTATATGTATTATGTATAATTTGTCCTGAATAAAACGGAAACTGTCCAACGCGGAAACAAACTATCTGATACTGTTCAAAACGGAAATAATATTTTGGATACACTATTATAATGTAAACTATATTTTGAAGCAGTGTGTAATTTCAAGAAATGTACGAAATATGTAGGTCACTAAGATAAAAACAAGTTTTCTTCGCAAAATTTAGAGAGTGCGAGGGTGGAATTTCAGTTGTGGAAAATTCAGGTGTAACCCTTTGAAATGAAGACCATCGCATGAGTGAGTGAAAAATAAAGACCGTCTCATGAGTGAGTGGCTTGCGGACATTAATGGTGCCATAAAAGGGAAACAGAAAACCGCTGGTTATGTGGAAATAAATGAACTGTTGTGAGAGTGAGTTTTTCATGTCTTTTCAAAGACCGTGCTAATTTCTGGACCTATTCTGCAAAACAAACCCTTGAACTGCCAAAATATATATATATGTCAGAATTCAAGGCTTCTATTGGATGGCTCCTAGACCAATAAATTATATAATGTGCAGTGATATACAGTACACTATTAACACTATTACAGTGTAGCGTTAGATATTAAATTTAGTATGATTTAATAATGTTTAATGAGTGAGTTACGATAACATTAAACAGAAAATGAGATTTTTCTTCAATATGATGCAGCACTGGAATAAGCGACAGAAAGCTGATTTAATGTCAGTAATGTTAAACGAAATGTTTTGTACTTCTTGCAGTTTGCGGCATGCCATTTTGTTTTTCAGTTAGGCCTATGCAAATGATAAAATATTGCATTTTAACTTCACACCTGAATAATACTGAAACCTGTCCATAACGGAAAAAAAATCGGGACCATGTCACTTCCGTCTTGAACAGGTTTTACTGTACTATACTATAAAAGCGAAAGTCGTTACTATAGAAAGGTATTTTTTACTTGGTTATTAACGACGCTGTATCAACTATGAGGTTATTTAGCGTCGGTGGGATTTGTATTTTTAATAGGGCTATTTCACATTGATGTATATGTTTTAAAAATTGAATTATAAAAAAATATTTGAAATAATTATATTAAAATTAGTTAGTAAATATTTAATAAAAAACAGTACTTTAATCTTTTAAATGCATTTAAAAAAAATTTAACAACAATATCGTAAGAAATATGACGCTTTAAATGTTGCATTGTGTGACATTTTTAACGAATTTTAACATGTAATATTTTAAAAACATGTGGACTTGGGAGGAAATAAAAATACACTTGTTGGTTTATGAGACCCATAGAGTTGGTAAAAAAATATAAACGCAATCAGAAATATGAAGATCAAAATTTGTATAATTTTGTGCGATTTGACGTGGAATGACTCAATAGCGAGATTGTGTTTGGCCAGATGAGGCCAAGGATTCGCCACATATTACCTGACATTCGCCTTACGGTTGGAAAAAGCTTGGAAAAAACTCAACCAGGTAACCAGCCCAAGCGAGGATCGAACCCACACCCGAGCGCAATTACGGATCGGCAGGCAAGCGCTTCAGCCGGTGGCTGAAAAGTATGTTGTTTCATAAATACCCTGTCTGGTGACAAAGAGGAAATTCTAATACTGTCGTCTTTTAAAGAAATTATATCGGATACAAAATTCAATTTTGATGAAACTGAATATCGGTCGGTGATAAAGTAGTTTTTTTTTTTTTTTAAGAAAGGTCTTCCGTCAAGGAATTTTTGCGGATATGGTCGATACATTTGAGAGATCATTGTTCTTCGTATAACGCTGTAAAAGGGTTGTGGAATTTAAGAAAATGAGAGCAGAAGTCCAGGATGAACACCGTGTTGGAAGACCTTGTTTCTGTGATCACTCCAAAAAATATTAATACCATGATTTTGAGGCAAGAGGTGGGGAAGTTCAAATATCTTGGAGCAACAGTAACAAATATTAATGATACTCGGGAGGAAATTAAACACAGAATAAATATGGGAAATGCCTGTTATTATTCGGTTGAGAAACTTTTATCATCCAGTCTGCTGTCGAAAAATCTGAAAGTTAGAATTCATAATACAGTTACATTACCGGTTGTTCTGTATGGTTGTGAAACTTGGACTCTCACTTTGAGAGAGGAACAGAGACTACGGGTGTTTGAGAATAATATTCTTAGGAAAATATTTGGGGCTAAGAGGGATGAAGTTACAGGAGAATGGAGAAAGTTACACAACACAGAACTGCATGTATTGTATTCTTCATCTGACATAATTAGGATCATTAAATCCAGACGTTTGAGATGGGCAGGGCATGTAGCACGTATGGGCGAATCCAGAAATGCATATAGAGTGTTAGTTGGGAGGGCGGAGGGAAAAAGACTTTTAGGGAGGCCGAGACGTAGATGGGAAGATAATATTAAAATGGATTTGAGGGAGGTGGGATATGATGATAGAGAATGGATTAATTTTGCTCAGGGTAGGGACGAATGGCGGACTTATGTGAGGGCGGCAATGAACCTCCGGGTTCCTTAAAAGCCAGTAAGTAAGTAAGTGAGTAAGATTTTGAGACATCGACAAATTGGGTTGAAACGTAATAAGATTTAAAATTTCATAAGAACTTGTCTTTCACATCGTATAGGCTATCTGATGGGAGTATGAGAAAACTACCAGTTAAATGGATTCCTATAGTGATTTTCACGCGATTTAATTGATACATCTCATATGTTTCCTGACTACAAACGTTGTACGGGTGCATGTCATATTTTATGCTATCATAACTAGCAGCGACTGAGTCTTAACATTACAATTCGGCAACGTTGCTTAAGAGGGAATGGCTCGTATTGTTCTGGGCGCCTAAAAAACTGCGACCTTCATGAACTAAGTCGCATGAAATGGGATACAAATGCATGAACGTTTATCAGAAACGATTCAAAATGACAACAACACCTTTGCTTCCAACTGTAAATAGGAATGTTATTTCCCAGTAACATCACGTGATTTTGTTCACTCGGAGGGGCTCCTTATGACTTTATTATCTTGTCACTAAAGTGTTTAAATTTTAATTTGAAAGTTAAAAAAAACTATATGTACAATGCATGGAAAAATGATGAAATATGCAGCAACATTGAAAATATGTAATTATATCCACTATAAAAATTCACATACGAAAACAGTAGCACATGAAACATATTGCTAAAATTAACTCCATATCACAAATAAAAACAAACCAAATGTGAATTTGCACATAAATCCAATGTCTAGATACGATATAGGCCTATAGATTAGATTAAATTTATTGATATTAATTCACAAAAGTACAAACTTAATAATTTAAAAAATTATTTAAATACAAAAAGTAGTTATACACAATAAATATACAATTTCTTAAACTACTTAATCTATCGCAAATCTCAGTAATTTATTGGTTCAAACTTGCACTTACGTCTGGTTTTAGTGCATGTTTAAATCAATCGTGATAACCATTACGGGTGCTATGCATAGACATTTTGCTAGCCCGCGCTACGAGCGTGCTAAACTAGCCCCGGCTATCGACTGATTACTTGTACAGGATTCATATCATATCACATATATCATATCATATCGTATCATATCATATATCATATCATATATCATATATCATATATCATATATCATATATCATATCTCATATCATATATCTCATATCATATCTCATATCATATCATATCTCATATCATATATCATATCATATCATATATCATACATCATATATCATATATCATATAATATCGCTAACACTGGTTTATGAATACGAAAAACGTTAGTTCGCTGATCATCCACCGGAAGCCCACGCTAAGAATGTCAATGAATATGGCCCTGAAACATTAAGGTTATTTACCTGCTCCTTTTGAATGTCTAGATATGATATATGATATAATATGATATATGATATGTTATGTTATGTGATATGATATAATATAGAGCCTAATATATCTATGATTGAAGTTCTGGCTGACATTTTCATCTATTATCAGGCAGTACATTTCACTTGATATGTGTCAGAGAAAGGACAATAATTGTTGTTTGTATACATCTGAAGTCTGATTAGTAAAATATGATACTAGTCAACAATGTATGCAATGGGGAGAGGGAAGGAACTGGCCACCCTAGCCATTATCTCTTGATTTACTTGCCTCATAAGTGACGCCTTATTGGTGTCGTGTTATGAGGTTCCAACTTGTTTTCAGACAATTGACTAAATAACATAACATATAACATAACATAACATAACATATAACACGCAATATAATGTAACACAACAAAACATAACACAACACAATAGTAGCCACCGGCATGATTCAGATGGTAGCACGTTTGCCCGCCGATCCAGGGCTACTCTCGGCCGTGGTAGGACTGATTTCCTGGTTGAGTTTCTTCAGAGGTTTTCCCCAACTGTAAGGCGAATATTAGGTTATCACATGGCGAATCCTCGGTCTTATCTCGCCAAATACGATCTCGCTATCAGTAATTTCATTGACTCTAGATAACCTAGTAGTAGATACAGCGTCGTTGAATAACGGACTAAAAAAGTAATAGCAAGACATCTTGCTAATATGGCGAAATAGTCAAAGTTATCCAATTCTTTGTTAATCTTCATTAGGTTAACTTTGCTTGAGATAGTGAAGGCAATTAAAATCATTTTTACAGGTCACGTTGAAATAAAATAAGATACAAAGCACACTATAACGTAATAAAGAAGCTCTTGACCCAATGAACAATGCTTATTTTATATTATATATTATATATTATATTATATTATATTGTATCACTGTTGCTACCTCTCGTCACTGGAACTCTCTGCCGCCTGAAGTCAAGGGCTGCCGAACATTGAAATCTTTCAAATCCAAGTTAGAAAATTGTCTTATGACGAGTTGCCAAACTAACTTACTATTATGACAAGTGTTGTACTGCATGTTTCCACGTATTCACATTTTTTTTTATGCTCTAGTGATATTTAACTTATTTTATATTTTTGTTTCCATATTTTCCGATAATGGTATATCTATAATGTGATAAAAGCTATATATAATCATAGTTTTCCTTACTGTGTGTACTTAAAAATATTGTATTCATTGTATGCTTTGTACTGCACTATTTTATTACTACTTTTATTATTATTATTATTATTATTATTATTATTATTATTATCAATAATTATCTTATTTTTTATACTTTGTATGTCTCATTTATTTTGACCTGCTCTTTATATTTTATAATGCTTTTTCCTTTCTTTCTGTATATTATATATTATGTCTGATTTCTACTTACTTGTTGTTTACATTTTATTATTGTTATCTTATTCAGTTTTGTGTATAAAATTGTAGTGTACTTTGTAAATTTGTATTGTTTTTTGTAACGCAGTTTTACTCCTGGTTGAGTGTTAGAGAAGGCCGTATGGCCTTAACTCTGCCAGGTTAAATAAATTATTATTATTATTATTATTATTATTATTATTATTATTATTATTATTATTATTACAATATTAATAGATAAAATATAGGGCATTTGCTTATAATAATTGTTCTGAAAACAATGTAAGCAAGAATTTCTTTTAAATGTTAGACTTCGTTTGTCACTCTTTCTTATTAAATTAATCTCTCAACATCGCGTTTTATTTTTCCCAGGTATTCTTGAAATAGTTTTCCAGTACATTTCGACAATATATTGATGTTTTTAAAGGTGATAGTACAGTATTTGCTTGACCTATTTCGTCTCCGGGGTCATTATCCTCATTGGCAAAATTTCAAGCAATGAACATTCGCAATTCTATGCGAATTTTAGCTTAAATCACTCTCGTCGAGATTGTACGTGTTTCGCATAGTCCTCAACAGATGGCGCGAAAGTAGTAATGTCCGGGACAGCTGTTGCTTCTCGTTTCTTACCGCTCGCTAGATGGCAAGAGTGTGCACAAGATAACACATTCGCGAAATATTCTGCACAAGCAAATTTAGGTCATATGGATAGAAGTCTCCCCCTCTTCCCCGCCGTGTATGAAGACTTCCACACCCCTCATGCCCCCCCTGAGTACCCCTTTGGTGAAGAGTTTGCTTCAAGTTTTCCTATTTTACGAAAGTGTGCTTACAAATTGTAAGAAACTTTGGTTTCAAAATGGAATCCTGTTGAAACACATTGATGCGTTAATGACAGTTGTGTAGTGTTTGCAGTTGGAAGCGGTGCTCTTGCAGTGTCGTGTGCTCTTTCGTGTGCCAGTGCGAATTCAACTTTTAGGCCTAAACTTTTTTCGCGGATGTTATTAGGCTCCAGATGAAAAATACACAATCTTACCTCTCAGAATCGGATGTTACTTCTTGCTGACAATATATATGATCTGACACTGCGTACAATTCTTAAGGAAACTAGGTAAATAGGCATTAAATACAATACAGCTTGCAAATCTGAATAACCACACTGGACAGATCATAACAGAATAGCTTTCAAAGTGATTTTACAACAGCATTGATGTGGGTTTATGTATTTAACGTATAGGAAATGAAGAATATGAACTAATACACTGTAAATATTTTTTGGACAGCCAAATACTTACAAGAGTTCGTGTTTTATAACCTCTTAATGATACTACATATATACCAATAATGTTATATGAGAGCATTTTATCGTTAGATACTCTTAAAGACGAAAATTAATAACAAATGTGTAAAAATAGAGATATGTCTACGATTATTTTATCTGTATTAAAAGTGACATGCACGAATTCAGCAGTATGTCAGCAAAATTATATTTGTTTTTACTTCTTTTATTTTTTAAAGCTCTCAAGTCACGTTTGGTATTGAAATTAAATTAAACTTATTATAATCGTGATAAAATGAAGTATGTAATAAAAATAATTGTCGTTATTGTGACCTAAAAATTGGAGTTAATTTCAGTTGTTTACATAAAATGCACAATTCATTGCGGTGGATTAGAATTAGTCCCTTTTTCCCCGGTTGCGATTTGTTTTTCACATGTATTACAAGTCAGTAGTTGTTCCTTTTAATTCTGTTAGTATTTTATTTTGAACTTGTCATCTGTAGGCTACAGTTATTTTTAAATTGAGGGACTGTAGCCTCCCTTACGAATGAATTATTAAAATTAATTTTATTTAGGCTCTAAGTTATTCACGTACAGAAATATTATCACTGCGAAACTTTGACAGCAAACATTTCAGGAAGTGGAGTTTGTTAATAGAAATTACATTAATTTCTTGACGTTAAACATATTTTCTTGTCAGATCAGAGATTACTGGAGGGTATATGAGTAAAATCTGTGGATTTCTCCTTAAAATTATGCTTAAAAAGAGACTATTGTTTAACATATTTTTCAAGCTCTTTTATCCAATTTATTTCAGTAGCGAAAGCCATACATTTTTTAAAAGTCTGGTGTTATGTAAGGTTTTATGAAAGTCTTATCTATATATTTTTTAAACATTTTTATTTACTGGGAAACTGTATGTATTGGGGCAGTAAATTATATAATTAAAATGATCTATCAATAATAATAATAATAATAATAATAATAATAATAATAATAATAATAATAATAATAATTTATTTTTCTTATTTAATTATATACGAAACTACTAATCGAAATAATGTAATTATATTAGTTTAATTTGGAACAGACATAATTGATTAAATTATTAAATTAGAGCTCATTAAATAATATTATACTATCTTTTAATTTTGTTAGCCTATATAGAACCTTCGATCTATCAATTGAATAAACTTTCAAATTGAACTTGTGTAATGTGACATGTAGGCCTACATAACTTTGTTAAGTGAATTACGCGAGAAATGTCTGACCTTAATTTTGCTATACATAAAAAATGATCTATAAAGTTTATGAATACTTATTCTAAAACAAGGTTCTTGTACTGGATGTATGTTGCATTGCTTTAATGTTGCCAAACACATTTATTAAATCGGAACATTTTCCAAACCTTTCAAATGCTATTCGTCTGGATGAGAAGGAATTTGCCAGTTGGAATTCTTGGTACTACTCAATGGAGACATCTCGGAATTTCCGTTTGATGTGATTGTGAAGTAATGTCTTTTTCGCTGACTCGGTGGATAAAAATTGCAGTTATTTGGAAACAAGTAACATAGGTCAGATTGGTTAATTAAGTACCAACCCCACAATAACATGAGAATTTACATCATTAAGAGAATTTAATTTTTTTTGACTGATTTATTCAGATTGTATACTCAGACTGACCTTCCCTTAAAACAGGATCGTAAATTCGAACGAAACTTCATGGTAATTGTTTATTATAACATATAGCGATACATAACTTTAATTTTATAAATGATGTAGGGCCTAAATTTACTGTAAATATTGTTATATTGACAGTTTCTAATGCTAACAATATTATAAATTATTCCTATGAAAAACAAAATATAATAATAATAATAATAATAATGATTTATTTAACCTGGCAGAGTTAAGGCTTTAAGGCCTTCTCTAACACTCAACCAGGAGTAAAACTGCGTTACAAAAACACTACAAATTTACAAAGTACACTACAATTTTACACACAAAACTGAATAAGATAATAATAATAAAATGTAAACAAATAAGTAGAAATCAGACATAATATATAACATACAGAAAGAAAGAAAAAAGCATAATAAAATGTGAACAGCAGGTCAAAATAAATGAGAAATGCAAAGTATAAAAAATAAGACAATTATTGATGATAATAATAATAATAATAATGATAAATAATAATGATGATGATGATGATAATAATAATAATAGTAATAAAATAGTGCAGTACAAAGCATACAATGAATACAATATTTTTAAGTACACACAGTAAGGAAAATTATGATTATATATAAAACTCAACTTATCACAGTATAGATATACCATAATCGGAAAATATGAAAACAAAAATATAAAATCAGTTAAATATCACTAGAACATAAAAAGGTGAATACATGGAAACATGCAATAGTGCCTAATAGTCAAATAAAAATTGAGCACAATTTTCGTAGTATAACGAAATGGTATATTATATACTGTTTTCCACGCATTTCATTTATGGATTTATTTGGCGTGTGCAAAAAATTACAGCTTGTCTCTTGACTGGTTGGAGGGGGGGGGATGGAAATATATTAAATGGGGGATAAACTTACCGAACTAGCTTTCTTCCAGAAGTGACTGAGACAGGCAGATGTAAATGCCATGCCGTTGTGAGGAATTTACGTTCTATTTTTATTACCAGAATTGTTCAGAAATGAAATAGGCCTGAATCTTTTTTTATATCGATTGTTACATCTTACGAAGTTAATGTGTTTGTTCCGCCATTCGACGGACTGGAGAGAATCTTAGGCCTATAGGGTAGTAGATATATTAAATAGGCCTAAAGAATTAATAATCAAATTTATGGTTTATTTATTTAATTTTTATATGAGATTTATTTATAAAGTGCCATAAATTCACAAATAAATAATAACATGGAAATCAAAAACACTCTCAGACTCACACGCGCGTATTTCATTGCATTCTCATCTTTTGTTTCCTTTATTATAGCCTAGTGAATTTAAAATTTAGGGAGGCCGAGCCGTAGATGGGAAGATAATATTAAAATGGATTTGAGGGAGTTGGGATATGATGATAGAGAATGGATTAATCTTGCTCAGGATAGGAACCAATGGCGGGCTTATGTGAGGGCGGCAATGAACCTCCGAGTTCCTTAAAAGCCAGTAAGTAAGTAAGTGAATTTAAATTCTCTTACCTCCTGTCGTCTTTGAATACAATTAAATTGTTGTAGCTAAAACATTTTATTTGAAGGAAAAATTCTTATTGTTAATAATTCATCTAGTAAAAATCAAAATTGTTTTCTTTCAAAATGCTAAATTACTACGGTATATTTATAAATATTGGTGAAGCTCAACTTATTTTGAATTAAAATCCCGCTTTTGCAATATTTTACCCTAAAATTGATTTTTGTATTAAAAATGACAATAAAGTTGAAGTTTAAAGGAACTAAATAGCCTATGTTTAATATAAATTGTGGAGAAAAGGATCTTATTTTGTCTGTACTGAGAAAAGTGAAATCTTTTTAAACGTATTATTTTGAATAAACTTGTAAACGAAATTGTGTTTAATGTATGTAATACAAAACTATTAAATTCGGCTATAAGTACTAAGAAAAATGAAATATTTTAAAAGTTATTTTATGAAGACATAGAAATTGTAGAGAAAAGGATAGGCTATTATTGTCTCTGTACTAAGAAACGTGAAATCTCTTTAAACGTATTATTTTGAATAAACTTGTAAACGAAATTGTGTTTAATGTATGTAATACAAAAATATTAAATTCGGCTATAAGTACTAAGAAAAATGAAATATTTTAAAATTTATTTTATGAAGACATAGAAATTGCAGAGAAAAGGATAGGCTATTATTTTCTCTGTGCTAAGAAAAGTGAAATCTTTTGAAACGTATTATTTTGAATAAACTTGTAAACGAAATTGTGTTTAATGTAGGCAATAAAAACATATTAACTTTAGCTGTAAGTACGAAGAAAAATGAAATATTTTAAAAGTAATTTTATGAATACTGAAAATATAGGCCTATTTGTCAGAGAAATAATTTTATTAGCCTACTATAATTTACAAATAATAAGCTCCTATTTTTACTTTCGTCATAATACATTATTTTCAGTAGTTTATCTTGTTTCTGTTATTAATTTGCACGTAAATGGTCGTTTTAAATGGGCCTACCAGTTTATTTGTATGATATTAAGACCGCTGAAGTTGAGAAAGATAGAATTCTCTGATGTGATATAAGCGTATACAAGATAAAGAATGTAAGATTATATTAAAATTGAAGAAAATATTTTTTCACCGTTATAAAAAAACTTCTGGAACGTTATAAAAATGAAGAAATTTGTTACCTTTTTAAGCTTTGAAAATTCTTATAATCGGAACATAGATAAGTATAAAATAAACTTGAGTAACTTTACTACAGTAACTGTCACTCACTGTAGTCTAGCACTTCTGGCTTTAAAACTGTATGATAGTCTTGAAGTTACGTGCATTTTATTGAAACAACCTTGGCCGTATCGTTGTTCTGATAAATTTTTTCTCCCTGACAGTGACCTTACATAACTGTAGTAGGCCATTAAAGAAGTAAGTTCATCTCCTTCCTTAGTTTGCGTGAGGTTTTGATATTTTCTTTACCGTTATTTAGAAAATATTTAAAAATAAATTAATTATTTCCTATTGTGTACAGTTATAAAACGCGTTACTAATTGTAGGCTTAACTATTCAAGAACAGTTGCTGAAATTGGCCAATTACATTACATAATCGTGAATAAATTTAATCTGCTACTATATTATGTAAGACTCATAGTGAAAATGGATAGGTGCTGTAAATGCAATGAATGAAATTAGTTTTCAGAGCAATTAAATAAACATTTCAATTAATTGAAATACTGGATGTTAATATAATGTTAATATAATTATGTACCGGTATACACTATAGACGTGAACAATTCTTAGCTTAGCCCTATTAAATAAAATTAATGTTTAAGGACTATTAATTAAAACAAAAGTGATAAAGGATCTGTTAAGCATTAACACTTGCATCGGAAGTATTTAAAATATTCTACATGTATAAAGTGCAGAGCTTAGGCCTACATTTAAAATAATTGGCGACATCACTTCTTGATTATAAATACACTGAAACAATCTTATGAATAAGTGTTCAAAGAGGATATAAAAATAGCATTTCAGAAATTTTTTTAAGCGAATAGATGTATGTATATAATTATTTACATTGCAAGTGGGCAAACACCCGGTGGCAGTGATAACTTAATTACACACAATAAAAATAATACACAATAGAATTAATACACAATAATTACAATTAATAATAATAATAATACATAACATAATCTAATTAATAAGTGAATCTAATTTTCCATTACAACCTACGTATGTGTATGTCCTACGTAAGTTTCACTTTGATACTGAATCTTTCACTTCATTCTTATCTCACTCACTGCACTGGCACTATGACACATTTCACTAGTACTATACAGTATAACATATTTCACTGACACTATAGAACACATTTAATTGACACTATAGAAGACATTTCACTGACACTATAGAAGACATTTAATTAACACTATAGAAGACATTTCACTGACACTATAGAACACACTTCATTGACACTGTAGAAGACATGTCACTGACACTATAGAACACATTTCATTGACACTATAAATTATCACTGATCGGAACTATTCACCTCTACTGTAAACCATAACTTCACTGACTCACTACGCTTCACTGATACAAGAGTTCAAATAAGACAAACAATTACACCCTTATGCATACTTATAAACAGAACTACATTTAAACCAAACATTTCTAGTCTAAGGCCCTTTTACACGCTATTTTAAATAATTTACAATTCAAACAAGGGAATAACTCGTCAGACTAAGTAATAGAAGTAGGGGAGATCCGTGTAATTTTGACCACCTAACATAGATGGCGTATAACTTCATTCACTGGAATGAAAACTCTATAAATTTTGTAAACAAAACTTAGTAGGCCTATAGTGCACTGAATGCTTTGGTGAAACTAAAGACTAGTATAATTTTCATAAATTGTTTAAAAATAATTTTTATAATAAAATGTTTTCGTGTAATTTAGACCGATGTCGTGTAATTTGGACCGGGAAATCGTGTAATTTGGACTGATAGATATGAACTCCAGTAATGAACTTTAGGTTAACTAATTTTGAACAATAAAATGGAACACTATCAGACGTTGTACGTCCCTTTTCACACGTGGCATAATAATAATATAGTTTAGGCCTATCCCGAATTTCGGTACAGTCTTCATGGGTTCGCTTTTTACAATCATTGCATTGAATCCAGTCACCAATGTAGCATTTGTCATATCAAGACTAACTCTGCGAAGTCCTGAGCCAGGCTTCAAGAAGAAATAAATATAGGCGAAAATTTTATACATTCGTGTTTATTAGAGACTATTTTAATATGAGAAGCTTACTATATTTAAGTTTGTGAATTTAAAACAGAACTATGGGGTTATTGTATATGCCTTTCCAGAATATTTATATCTCTGTCAAATATTAAAAGCATTCATTCAACATCTTCCCTAGAATCACAGGTAAAAACACGCACAAACGCAAATATTAAAATTGCTTCAACGGAAGCCTATAAACTTCTTTTCTTCTCACCTCCTCAGTCTTGGAGTCTGCAGCAAAATAAGTTGCAGACAGAAAGTACACTCAACAATCTTGCTATCCCTATCTATGACAGGGATGACTAAACTTGCAAAAGCCAAAATTCAGACCGGTCCAAATTACACGCTGGTCCAAGTTACACGGACTTCCCCTAAAATGTCAGCAACATAATGTAAAATCAACCAATGAATATGTAATAATCATCTCCTTAAAAAGAGCGTATCTTTTTTTTTTTTTTTTTTTTTTTTTAATATTTACACTTTAAAAACTATAGGCCTATGCTTATTTTGTTTACTACAATATATTTGAATGCTTATGTTCAAAACACACGCCTTTTTTTTAAAGCGTCTGTTATTTTAATGATCTTGTATTGTGCCAAAACTTAATGTCAGATCTTTATTTATTCACATTTCTTTCTCTAGTCTCGAAATATTTTATAAATCCACTTAGGTTAACTTATTAATAATATTGTTAGTATATGAAGGGAGATTTCATAATTACGTTTAGATTTCTTGATTATTCCTGACAAAGATACTTGATTTTAATGCATTTCTGAGGCAAAATATGAAATGACTGATCTAGGTGTACATTAATCTGTAATCTGCCTTAAGAAAGTTACTTATCTGAAAACCGAAATGAAATTGGTATGTTTAAGGCTATTTGTTGTCCCGTAGGTCATAGCCCTACAGAGAAATTATTTTGTATTTGCATGATTAACACTTAATTTGTGAAATACGTTTTGGATTTAATGTAGGCCTATCCTTTAGGCTCATTTATATCACTTTGCTGTCATCATGTACTACTTTTTTTTATATTTTTGACGATCTTATAAAATGTAACAGAATTTTTTTCCTTTCGTACTGTCAATAAAACATTTATTTTTAATGTCGTGGCATCTCTTTCTTACCAATACCAATTTGACTCCACATTCCCAAGCCTTTTTAGGATCATAACTAGTCAGATTTCCTATAGCCCATTTTTGCACTTCAGATTAACAGAAATATGCGAGAGTAGAATAATGACAATATTAATTAAGATTTAAAAGAAAATGATCAGTTGAGTGACGTAGTAGGCCTAATATATAATAAGCTACAATATTAATTTTATTGTACATTTCGGGTAGTGGAAAGCAAACAAGCGATGAAGCTAGTTTTTTTTTAAATTCAGGTATTTTTGACTACATATTTAAATTGTTAAATAAAATTAAACACTCGGCCTATAGATAAAACTGGAAGAGTCTTAAAGTGAGAATAGAGAACAATCTTATCCCCAAACTTATGTCTCTATGTAAGTCTAAAATAAATAGATAGGCCTAACTGAAAAACTATGAAGGAAATTGTCTGACCAATAAAGAATCTCCATGAGGCTGCAACAAGCCGAAGGGCTCAGTTCTTGAAGATTTAGAAAATTTCTTTCTTATTTTCCGTTATGATGAATGTAGTAGATCCGGCTTCCTTTTGGAATTGTTATTTTGTTATTAATAATAATGTTTTATTGTACTTTGTTATATCAGTAACATTTTCATTAAATTTTGAGCTAGATTAAGTTCTACATTATTTAAATGTTTTGCAATCAATAAAAAGATTTTTAAGAATGAAAATGTTTTTTTTTTTTTTAGAATCAACTACGAAAAAGGTACTAATTAAGAAAGTCTTCTAATTTTTTTAAAAAGATCTTATTGCTTACACGAGTCTCTGAGAGGAATTTATAATTCCACAATACTCGCAAAATTTGTAGACAATTTTAAGCGCTTTGATATTAAATTGAAAGCTTGTGGAACGCATATTTATAGGCCTACTAGAGCCTATAGACCTATTAGTAACTTATATCGGTGGCTAAGAAGTAACATCCCGTATCTACAAAAATGGTGATTTAGTTTAAGTACATTATTCTATTTAAATTAATTATATTATTCAGAAAATTGGACAGCTAGCTAATATTTTGTCCTTTAGTAGAAGATCTTACAAAGGAGAAATATATGTAGGGCTATAATGTATAAAGTTTGTATATTTTAAGAAAAATTTATTTTTAAAACAGTTTTTTGATTCACCTGCAGATTTACAGATACGAGGTGTCATTTCTTAGCCATATATGTTTCATTTCCATGAATAATTAACAAAAAAGTGTGCAACTAAGTTACAAGAAAATGTAGGCCTATATTAATGCTTGTTATCTTGAGTACTTGAGAATAAAGAAACTATCTTGAGTTACAAGTTAAGATTTTATCGTGAACATCTCATCAACTTTCAAGGACAGAACTTTTGGTTAAGACTTTATCATGAACATCGTCATCAACTTTCAAGGACAGAACTTTTGGTTAAGACTTTATCATGAACATCGTCATCAACTTTCAAGGACAGAACTTTCGGTTAAGACTTTATCATGAACATCGTCATCAACTTTCAAGGACAGAACTTTTGGTTAAGACTTTATCATGAACATAGTCATCAACTTTCAAGGACAGAAGTTTTGGTTAAGACTTTATCATGAACATAGTCATCAACTTTCAAGGACAGAAGTTTTGGTTAAGACTTTATCATGAACATCGTCATCAACTTTCAAGGACAGAACTTTTGGTTAAGACTTTATCATGAACATAGTCATCAACTTTCAAGGACAGAAGTTTTGGTTAAGACTTTATCATGAACATAGTCATCAACTTTCAAGGACAGAACTTTTGGTTCGTTCCGTCTCTTTAAATTTGAGCCTAAAGTATTCGTATTAGGTTATAGAAAAGTCAGTTACAGAAAATTCGCGTTGACCTGTTTAGTCCTACTTTACTTAACTACATTATATAGAAATATAGATTCAAATTTCATATAGGCCTACATTTTTTTATCGAAATTGAGAGTAAAATCAATGTTGAACATGTCAACAAAATTGTTAGTTTTAATTTCCTTACATCTACTGTTTTTTCTGTTATCTTCGAGGTTCGTGTCGCATTCGAGCAATTTTCCACTTCGCACCTGTCTTTACTTTAGAAATATATTTGTTTTATCCATGACTGATATCTAAACTGGTCTTTATTTCACCCTCCTCAGGAACCTAAACAATGGCTTTATTCTCAGCAGTGAATTAAAATTTTTAACGGTATATGTACGTGAACGACTACGAATAATTATCAGAAAATGCAGGCTCTAAATTTCTAAAATTTTTATAAGGATATGAACACACAATTTGACAAAAATTGCAAGGTACTACAACAAGACTTATCAGAACTTAAATATCTGATAAAAGTATAAAAAAAGTTACTAGTAATATTTTTTAGAATTCACTTTTTACTTCAAGTAAAATTTTCCAAAATTTGAAAATATTCATACGTATTATTTCATAACTCCACAACCATTACAGATAGAATTCTGAAATTTTGTACACTGATTTAACATGCATTTATGCAAAAGGTAGACTACAATAATGCCCATTTCTTTGAAAATGAATTTTAATATATTTTATATAGGACAAATAAAAAATTAATTGTATTAAAATAAACAACTCTACATGTCTGAGAGTAGTCTACTTTTCAGAAATAAGTGTTTATTACGTGCAGAAAAAATATTAAATATGTCAGAGAGACCATAACAATGGTATGGTTACCAAATGATGTAACTGCAGAATTTTTTTTTCATACTTTGATGAAACTGGTTTGAAAAATATTATTAGTAATCTTTCTTATACTTTTATCAGATATTTAAGTTCTAATAAGTCTTGTTATGGTAGCTTGTAATTTTTGTTCAATTGTGAGTTCATTTTCTTATAAAATTTTAGAAATTTAAAGCCTGCATTTTCCAATAATATTTGTGGTCGTTCGTTCACGTACATATACCCTTAAATCACTCTTTCCATCACAATCAACACATTAGCAACAAAAAAATCCATACATTCATTAATTTATAACTTCATCAGAAACAACACATTACAGAGAAAAGTCCTATAATTTAAAATTAAATGTAGATACCAGTGATGGATAAAATATTGTGTAACACACAAGAATAGACAGATTTTATGTGCTCTTGGAAATTATCATTCTTGGCTTCGCCTCGAGCGCTAAAGTTTCCACTCGCGGATAAAATCTAATTTTATTCTCTTGTAGTATAAATTTGATCAATTAAATTTATCTCCAATTAGATCAGAACTTTGAGAAAGTGTACAATAAGTTTTATATTCTGCAATTATTAAATTTGTACGCTCTATGAATATGTAATTATATATAGGCCTACATCTTGATACAAGTTCCTGAATGTTTTCGTGGACATTAATAGGCATACCACAAAGAAAATTTTAACGGAGCTTCCATTTTGAAGAAGCCTTTCAGCTGTTCGTAGAGAAAGACAAAGCACGTCAGAACTACAGCGGTATATTTTATTACATTCAATAATATTTAAGTTTATATTAATTTTAGATGTTAAATTGTTCTCACTACTCGAAAATGTAACTTAAAAATGAATGTTTGGAGCTTCTAAATTGCCGTAGCTTTGAATGGTCTTTTTCTGTACCTACGTACGTATATTTTTACGAATTTATACACAAAATTTGCTTTAATAGACTGCAACAATGTGGTTGACAAGTATGACGTATTTTATAAAACAGCTGAATGTTATTTTACATTAATAAACGTATTTATATTTTCGATCATTGACACTGAACAGCGGGGACGGATAATTTTAGAGTTCTAGCAGTGCATATGGCTCCATAGTGTTTTTTTTTTTTTTTGTTTCGCGTATTGTTTAAGTAAACATGTAGATGTATATGTTACGTTAACTTTTTGTTTTTATGTAGCTGTATAGTGTTCGAAACTTCTAATGGGCAGACTCGATTTTAACGTAACGCCCGCGACGGTCACCCATAGGTTCAGGCCAAAAATGGCGGCGGCACATGAATTCTGTTTGGTGAGTCAATGCCACAGTTTTTCGAGCAAATTTTTGTATAATTTATACGCCTGCATGTTCGATTGTTTGATTTTACTTCCTGGGGGTTCGACATATATCAATGCGGTGAATGTGACGGAAAAGCTAGCTGGTGATCGACATCGGACACTAATGACGCGCTAATCCATCTTAAGCTCAGGCCGCACACATGTGAAGTTGTTGATTGATTAGCTCTGTAATATTTTAAACTCGGTTTTAATAAAAATTTTCGAGAATATAGGCCTATCGAATTATTGAGCTGCGAAATGCAGTAAAAATGAAGGCACGGTATTATAATTATATTAAAACTAGTGACTTGTGCAGCAAATGCTGCAAACTAAGTTCATTAGACTTTCAAATAAAAATTTTTAAGATTTATTTTTAATAAAGAATACCAGACATTTTGAAAGTTATTTCCTTCCGTAATAATGAAACATACTCCCTCTGAATGGGTTTTTTATGGCAAATACTTTCTCTTGAACCTTATCACCTTCAGGTTTTGAGTTTCAACGCGAAAACGCAAGTAACAATGTCAGGACGATCAGTGGGTTTTTCATGTGGGAGTAAAGCAATAACTATTTCAGGCCATTGTGGATTCTAGGTGAAACTTAAAAAAATGTCAGGTTTGCTATGCTTTCGAACAATAACATAGCATCCTGGTATAGCTGCTGCATGTAGAGCTTGAAATGTAGAGGGTAAAATCATTTTATCCTGCTAAGATATCTTTCTGAAATGATCGGGAGACTACATAATTTTGTAGGCTTCTTATTTTATCTGTAAGTAATACCTTTTGGTCTTTATTAGGAACTGTAATTTTTGCGCTCTCTCGAGCCAATATTGAAGAGAATGACGCATATAAATATCTACACCACACCGCCATTAAATATTGAAAAAGATCCAACCCTACTTGATTAATAACTATAAAAATATTTGATTTTTAATAACAATATTATTATCTTACGTAAGTTTTGTAGTTATATACTACATAGCCGTCACTCAATAAATTATAGAAATGAAGAACTAATTTAAGATATTCTCTATTCTATAACCCCAAAACTTTTCACTTTCTTATCATCAATATAGCATTAATATGTATAATATTAATGAAAAGTAGTCACATCATGACATTAACTATAATAATATTTCATTTATAATGGTAATAATGTCATCAAACCACCTCAAATTTAGTAGATTTTAATATCCAATACACCACAACTCTATTCAGAAAATTACACTCCGCAGAATCAGACTTGTAAATTATTTTTAGTAATTCTTGAAGTTTTTAATAACCAATTGAATTTGAGCTCTAAATATGTCAGCAATCTTGCCTTCATGTAATATCCTATTGTTTATTGTAGTGTGTGTTTTGTTTTATATTGAAATCCAATTAGTTCTCGAAACTGATGAAAGATGGATTTTAGAAAATAGGAAAATTATGTAGGAAAACTAACGCTTCACTGAAAGTTACTATTTTTCTGAAAAACTTCGGGTTCCAAGCTTCAAAATGTGGGGTCAGTTATTAAAATCCGTTCAGCCGTTTTCCCGTAATTTCCATTACCAGTTCAAATTATATAATACAGATGAATTAGCGTAGCCCTACGACCAGCTGAAGATTCAAGAAATGTAGGCCTGGTGAAGAACATGCTGGCACATTACAATATCTTAATTATTAAATATTTAAAAGTTATTTTCAGAAATAAATACCATAACACCTTATCCGAAAAGTAGTCTTTGTGAAACTTATAGCACAATATTTTATTTTATAATTTAGGTATTTCATAGTCTACGCCATAGCCTTCATTATTTATGTTTAATTAAGACAAGTGTCACTATTGCACAGTTCTTTTTATAAGACTAACCTACAATGATATCGAAATTCTAAATGAATACGCGGAACAATAAATATGGACCTATTTTAATCGTATATTGGATTAAGCTTTTAAAATACGTGTTATTCTATAATATAATCATTACCTAATTACTTATAGTCACCCGGGTAGCTTGTATTCTTTTTTATGATGATAGATTAATCTTGTGAAAAGCGTTATACATCAATAAGTGAAAACTTCTAATGGCCGCAAAACATTATGCTAATTATTTTTGTTAGGCTTTTATTTCTCATTTATCTAGTAAAATTGACTGATTGTAGCTCATTTCCTATTTTCTTTTATTTTATTCCATAGATCGCATTGTAGCTTTGAGATGTAGAACAAATTTTTCATTTTTTCTTTCATTTATTGTATTCCATAGATCTTAGATTAGCAATGAAGCTTTAAGATGTGAAACAAGTCAAAATTTTACAAGATTAAATTACAATTTTTACAGTTTTTTTACAGTTTTCAATTTCTATTTTTTACAATTTTTTGACGAGATGTAGTGAGATGAGGTGAATAAGGAATTAATTATACAAAAATATATAATACATAGTAATCAGATTAATTCAATTTACAAGCATAAACGATTTATTCCTCTGGTTAAGGATCTGACTGATATATACATCTATTATCAGGCAGTACATCTCACTTGACGATATGTGTCAGAGGAAAAACAATTGTTTGTATGCATTTGAAGTCTGACTAGTGTAATATGTAGCTAGTCGGCGATGTATGCATTGGAGGCGAAAGGAAATGGCACTACCTCCTGGCCTAGTTGCCTCATAAGTGGTGCCTTCTTGGTATCACTTGTGAGGTTCAAACCTGTCTTCGGACAGTTGACTAAACAACAACAAACAGTTTATCAGTTGAGTAGAACGTAGGCCTATGAAAATGGAGAACTTTTGTTGAATCTCTTTTAAACTTTTTCTCTTGGCCCTTAAAAACTTCAAAATGATTAGACAGTGCATCGAACTGTAATATACGAATAGTGAAGTCCTTTTCATAATCGTAATATATAATATATTTTGATTGATGTTTTAGTCTGGATTCTGTTGGATAAGAGCGAAAAATTGGTTAACCTACTGAAATAAATTTAGCCCTTATCTTCGTATAATATTATGAATGGACTAGCGTGAACTTCAATAAGACGATTGGTATTTTCCTTGGAGACGTAGCCTACGATTTAGAAAGAACTTATCGTGTACTGTGTAGGCCTATAACATTCCTGTCTGAAATAAACGTACTCTACGCGTTCATGTCTCTACAATGCACTATTATAATGCAATTCGGAATACATATTATTAAATATACTGCAAAAATTAGGAGTAATATAGGCTGTGAAGATTTCCTATACTAAATTTATTTGTTTATTTATTTATTCTAGAAATATCTTAAGAAGCATGCAGCGGTGTTATCAGCCATTTGGACTTAATGTTTAATATGTAGATCGTTCAATAACTTGGGGAAACAAATGATTGTCTAATAACAGAAACATAACATGCATTGGTGTTTTTCTTGAATGACCTACTGTAGTACTAAATGTAATATGAAAATATTGCTACGATATAATTTCAGTAACATTATTGAAAATATTTGGCGCTATAAGATAGTGTAATTAGTAGACTTTTCTGGCCAGTTTTTATTGTTTCAGTTTGATGAACAATTTTATGACATTGAATTAGAATAGACCTATTTCTGTCATTGATGTAGGCCTAAATATTTTTTGTGTAGGCGACAGTTGCAGGATTATTTTTAATTTTAATGGTTTGTGGTGATATTCATTAATTGGAATTTTTGTTTTCATTGTAACGCATATTTTAAACGTAAACTATAAGTTAAGTTTCTATGCGATGGAAAATTAATTTGTAACCCTTAGGCCTACATATTCTTAAACATAAACTGCAAGTTTCTATGCAATAGGAAATAGATATGTAACATTTACTCTTAAACGTAAACTGTAAGTTGCTGTGCAAAGCGACTTAAACGTAAACTGTAAGTTCATATGCGATGAGAAATAATATTTGTAACTCTTACATATTCTTAAACGTAAACTGTAAGTTCATATGAAATGAGAAATAAATTTGCAACTCTTACATATTCTTAAACGTAAAGTGGTATGTTCCTACGCCTTGGAAAAATAAATTTGGAACGGTTACTTATATAGGCCTATTGTTAAACGCTAGCAGTAAATGTATGTGCAATAGGAAACAACTTTGTAATACTTACACATATTTTTAAACGTATACAGTAAGTTCCAGTACAATTGGAAATAAATTTATAACGATTATATATTCCTAAAAGTTAACTAAATTTTTATGCAATGGGAAATAAATATATAACGGCCACATGTTCTTACACGTATACAAATTTCTATGCAATGTGAAATAAATTTACGACATTTAGCTACTAAACGTAAATTGCAAGTGCCTTTGCGTTGAGAATAAATTTGTAACGCTCGTATATTCTTTAACGTGAACTGCAATTTTCTATGCAATGGGAAATACATATTCTTAAACGTAAAATGAAAGTTTTTACGTAATGGGAGGTAAATTTGTAAAGCGTACTTATTCTTAACGCTTAAATTCACAAAGTGTCCTATAGGATATAACAGGTTAATAGGCTATATGCTATAATTTTAATAAAACAATAGAAAAAATTGGTAGACAAAATTTCACAATAGTAATATAATATTGTACAACATATAAAATATGGACATTGCGGCAGTTATTTTCTTTACAGTCCGACACCGTTTAATAAACTAGTGTGAGAAACGAAGTTTTGCCAATTTAAGAGAGAGAGAGAGAGAGAGAGAGAGAGAGAGAGAGAGAGAGAGAGAGAGAAAACTCATCCGGCCTTAATTAAGGATGATCACGAGGATCCGGAAATTAATGGAAAAACAAATATAATTAATTAAATATGAATATTGTTATATAAATAAAATGTAATAATTAAGCATCATTGATTACCAATTATAAAATAAAATCTTAGAAGATGACTATAAAATTATACTGATAAATAAAAGATTTTATGTAAAATTAGCATATCCTTAATTAAGGCCTTCGGAGTGGTATAAATGAAATTGTGTAATCTGCAGGGAATTTTTGAGAATTTGCGAGATGATTTTTTGAATTTCAAAATAATTGTTTTAAAAAATAATATGTAAATTTTGGTAAAGAACTCAGAGCATCAAAAAATAAACCTGTCACTGACCAATTGAAGAGAGGGATGTTATACTTGGCACTAAGGTAGGGAATACAAGGTTAATAAATGACCCTCTTTTCATGATCAACCTGATGAGCTTGCTAACTAGAAATTTTTATCTAATGAGAAGTACATTTTGATCTTATAAGTAAAATGTAATTTTCTATGCAGTGGGAAACAAATTGATGACTCTGTGACATATTCTTGAACTGAACTGTAAGTTCCTGTGCAGTAGGAAATAAATTTGTAACGCTTAGTCCTACATAATCTTAAACACAAACTGTTAAGTTCCTGTTCAATTGGAAATAAATTTGTAAAGCTTATGTAACTTATTGTTAAAAGTAAGTTTATTTGCAATCGAGATCATTTGTAACGCTTACATATTTTTAGACGTAAACTGTAAGCTCCTATGAATTGAAGATAAATATGTAACGTTTATAATTCTTGAACGTAAATTGTAATTTTTTATGCAATGAGAAATAAATTTGTGACTTTTAAATATTCTTAAACGTAAAATGCAAGTTTTTGTGTAATGGGAGATGAATTTGTAATACGTATATATTCTTATAAGCCTACATGTAGAAAACGTTGTGAAATGGAAAGTACTTTTTTAATGTTTACATATTCTTGGAGGTAAACTGGAATATTCTATGTAGAGATAAATATATCTGTGACTCTCTCATATTCTTAAACGAAAGCTGTTTCTACTGGACAAATAAATTTGTAAAGCATACATATTCTTGAACATAAACTAGAAGTTTTTATGCAGTGAAAAATACATTTACAATGTCCATATACTCTTAAATGCAATCTATAATTTTCATTACAAAGAGAAATTAATTTTCTAACGATTACATGTTCTTAAAAATAAACGAACTTTCTATGCAATGGGAGATAAATTTGTAACGCTCTGGTCTACATATTCTTAAACGTAAACTGGAAGTTTTATGTCAGAGGAAACAAATTTGTTATGTTGTGGCTTCATATTTTTTAACGTCAACTGCAGGTTTCTATGTAGTGGGGAATAGGTTCTTGACGCTTACATAATATTCTTGAACGTAACATGTAAAATTAATTTATAAAACGTACATATCCTTAAACGTAAACTGGAAGTTTTTATGCAGTAAGGAATACATATGCAAGTTAATGTTTACATATTCTTAAAAGTAAAATATAATTTAATTTTCTATTTAGAGGAAAATAAATGTGACTCTAACATATTCTTGAACGTAAGCAGTAAGTTTCTACTTATAATGTTTACATATTCTTGAGCGTAAACTAGAAGTTTGTATGAAATGGGAAATACATTTATAATATTTAAGTATACTTACACGCAAACCATAATTTTCTAGACAATGGGAAATGAAGTTGTAAAGCTTACATATTCTTAGAAGTAAACTAAGTTTCTATGAAGTGGGAGATAAATTTGTAACACTTACATATTCTTGAACGTAGACTGTAAGTTCTTGTGCAATGGGGAAAGTTTTTGTAATGCTTACCTACTAAAGATAAAGTGTAAGTTCGCATGTAACGTTTTTAAACGCTTAAACGTATATTCATAAAAGTAAACTAAAAGTTTTTATGCAATGGGAAATATATTTGAGTGTCTACGTGTTCTTAAACGTGAACTGTAATTTTTTTGTAGTGGAAAATAATTTGTGACGCTTATTTACTTTTAAACATAACTATAGTTTTCTATGCAATGGGAGATAATTTGTAACGCGTACATATTCTTAAACGTAACTACGTAGAAGTTTTAATGCCGTGGGTAATATATTTCTAATGTTTACATGTTCTTAAACGTAAACTGTAATTGTTTGTAGTGAAAAATAATTTGTGACGCTTACATACTTTCTAACATAAACTACAATTTTCTGTGCAATGGAAGATAATTTGTAACGCGTACATAATCTTAAACGTAAGTACGTAGAAATTTCAATGCAGTGGGTAATACATTTAGGTATAATGTTTATATATTCTTAAACGTAAACTGTATTTTTTTGTAGTGGAAATAAATTATGACGCTTACATACTTTTAAACATGAACTACAATTTTCTATGTAATGGAAGATAATTTGTAACACGTACATAATCTTAAACGTAACTACGTAGAAATTTTAATGTAATGGCTTATACATTTCTAATTTTTACATGTTCTTAAACGTAAACTGTAATTTTTTTGTAGTGGGAAATAATTTGTTACGCTTACATACTTTTAAACATAAACTATAGTTTTCTGTGCAATGGGGTATAATTTGTAACGCGTACACATTCTTAAACGTAACTACGTAGAAGTGGGAAATACATTTATAATGTTTACATGTTTTTGAACGTAAACTGTAATTTTTTATAGTGGAATATAATTTGTGAAGTTTACATACTTTTAAACATAAACTATAGTTTTCTATGCAATGAAAGATAATTTTGTAACGCGTACATATTCTTAAACGTAAGTATGTAGAAATTTCAATGCAGTGGGTAATACATTTAGGTATAATGTTTATATATTCTTAAACGTAAACTGCAATTTTTTTGTAATGGGAAATAATTTGTGGCGCTTACATACATTTAAACATAAACTATAGTTTTCTGTGCAATGGGATATAATTTGTAACGCGTACATATTCTTAAACGTAAATACGTAGACGTTTTTTACAGTGGGAATGTTTACCTATTCTTAAACGTAAACTGTATTTTTTTTTGTAGTGGGAAATGATTTGTGACGCTTACATACATTTAAACATAAACTATAGTTTTCTATGCAATGGGATATAATTTGTAACGCGTACATATTCTTAAACGTAAATACGTAGAAGTTTTAATGCAGTGGAAAATACATTTATAATATTTTACAAGTTCTTAAACGCAAATTATAGGCATACATAATTTGCTATGCAATGGAAATTAATTAAATCAAGTTACTGTTTTCGAAATTTTGTTATCTAAGTTTATTTCACTTTGATTTGGGTGTTTAGCAGAAAATACTGTAACGTTAGATTTATTTTAACATTTATTATCTTATAGACCTGGGTCACTTTCCATGGGGTCGGTATGACATTGTACCTCCATTAAAATAACCCACAACGTCACATTGGAATCGGGCAGATATCTAGTCTAGATAGTCTAGTCTAGATGATACTGGGAGCTTAACGGTACAGCACAGCATCTAACCGACGAAAGCGTTGAATATTTACAATAACTTACTTAGTCAATTTGTCTTCTTCTTCTTCTTCTTCTTCTTCTTCTTCTCCTCGTACTAAAAGGCTTGTTCCGATATCAAAGGAAGTTTTCATTCCATCTGGTACGGGGTCAACCCACATCTCTCTAATCTTTTGAACTGTAATCCATTGTAATTTTTTGGATTCGATGATCTTCCATCCTCAATATATTATGTTGATACCAGTTGAGTTTTAAGTCTGTGATTTGATCAGTTAGATTACAAATATAAAGTTAATTGTGCTCTTATAACTGTAGTATATTTCACCTGGTCTGTGAAGGAAGAATTTGCTCAGCAGTAGGTTGTAAAGGAAACTCACCCTGTAGACTCGATCTTACGTATTTCTCTTCTGTTCAGAATCCAATTCTCTGTCCCATATATTAAAATTGGGACTGCCATTGTTTTATAACATTTCAGTTGTGTTTCTTGTCTTGTTTTATTTCATAGATTTTTTGTTCTTGTACTACACACCATTGAGATTTATTTATCTTTGAGTCTATATATATGTCATGCATGTATGAAATATCGCAACTCAGATACTTGCAGTTTTATTTGTTCTATTGTTTCATTATTAAGTACAACCTTGGAGCGACAATGTTCTTTTCATTAAAAAAAAACCATTATTTTTGTTTTGTTAATGGATATTCTCAGATTAAAATTCTTCATGCTTTTGTTTAATTCATTTAAGGCTCATTCTCTGTTTTCGCCAAAATGGTTTGATCGCCAGTAAATATAAAATTATATTAAACATATACCATTTATTTTTAAATTATCTGTCAATTTATTTTGTCATATCCTAACGGCTGCGACAATAGGCTATACATATTAACAGATTTATAATTGTTTTCTATTATTATTATTATTATTATTATTATTATTATTATTATTATTATTATTATTATTATTATTATTATTATTATTATTATAGGTCTATCTATTTCTGTATTGTAATAAATGTTATGTATTACTTTAGTTAAATTATTTTGTGTAAATTTTATTTGAAATTCTATGTTTCTTTACTCCTGTAAGAAATCCCATTAATTTGTGATAGTGTACGGCATTCTGATTTTATGTCAGCAATAGTTTGTAGCTTCATTTATATAGGCCTATAACTTAGTGGAACTTACTCGGATGTAGTACGAATTAAAATCAGATGTTACAAGCGAATTGAAATATTTCTTTTGACTTGTTTGAGATATATTTTGGCCTACAACAGCGTACAGCATAATTTTATTACTAGATAAATTATACGTCGTTATAATATAAAGTTGTTGAAGACAAAGTTTTATTGTGAAATTGGAACAAATAAATAAATAAAAACATATTTTTGCATTTGTAAGGCAATAGCGTTAGCTCATTGTTCAAATGTTTCAGTTTCCGTTACCATAGTAGGCCTAATAGGTATGTCGGTGAACATTTTTTCTTTGCTTATTGGACATCTTGAGCCCTCATCAATTTCTGTACTGTTTAAAAATGGTTCTGTATTTGTAATTTTCAATAATTATATTGAAAATATCATCCGTATGTAAGATTGTGTTACTCTGCATATTTATTCTGTTGTCTCTTAATTAACACATTTGGCAGTCATATCATAAGCTGAATTTTAGTGATTTGTGTCCAGTGCTTTTGTCAGTATTGCATTTGACAATGTTCTTTAAGACAGCCTCAAAACATTTTAAAATCTTTCAATGACTGTTAAGAAATTGATGCACTATCACTTTTATTTTTTAACTTTGCTCTACAATGTGCCATTAGGAAAACCCAGGAGATCGGAGAGAGTTTGGTATTACATCAGCTGCTTGTTTATGCGGATGACGTGAATATGTTAGGAGAAAGTCCACAAACTATTAGGGAAAACACAGGAATTTTACTTGAAGCAAGTAAAGAGATAGGTTTGGAAGTAAATCCCGAAAAGACAAAGTAGCCTTTATGATTGTCTCCTGACCAGAACATAGTAAGAAATGGAAATTTATCCTTTGAAATACCTTGGAGCAACAGTAACAAATATAAATTACACTGGGGAGGAAATTAAATGCGGAATAAATATGGGAAATGCGTGTTATTACTCGGTTGAGAAGTTTTTGTCATCCAGTCTGCTCTCAAAAGAACTGAAATTAGAATTTATAAAACAGTTATATTACCGGTTGTTCTATATGATTGTGAAACTTGGACTCTCACTTTGAGAGAGGAAAAGAGGCTAAGGGTGTTTGAGAATAAGGTGCTTAGGAAAATATTTGAGGCTAAGAGGGATGAAGTTGCAGGAGGATGGAGAAAGTTACACAACGCAGAACTGCACGTACTGTATTTTTCATCTGACATAATTAGGAACATTAAATCCAGACATTTGAGATGGGCAGGGCATGTAGCACGTATGGACAAATCCAGAAGGTCATATAGAGTATTAGTTAGGAGATCGGAGGGAAAAATACCTTTGGGGATGTCGAGACATAGATGGGAAGATAATATTAAAATGGATATGATGGTAGGGACTGGATTAGTCTTGTTTAGGATAGGGACCGATGGCGGGCTTATGTGACGGCGGCAATGAACCTCCGGGTTCTGTAAAAGCCATTTGTAAGTAAGTAAGTAAATAAATTGGAAGATTAAATTTCACTCAGTATTGCAGATAGACGTATTCCACAAGATTTACTGTAGAATTCTGTACGTAGTATAAAAAGAAGATTGTTACTGTCTTGTTATAAATCAACATGGCGGTTATATTCCACATTTGAATTGTATTAATTGAACCCTATTGCTTTACTAATGCAAGTATATTTTTATACCATGTGCACTTTTTGAATATGAATAACATTTTACTTATGTTTTAAATATCTGCTGTATCAGGCATCGTAATTGGGATGCAACGAATGTAATCTTGCCTGCTGATCGTAATGCAATACTACTGTTGTAGTGGGCCGTAAAGTCTAATTCAGTTTCGTACACCACCTAGCGTGGGTGGACGGTATCTCATCACATAGGAACCTATGTACGATTTTTCAATGTACAGTAAGATTTCTTAACATTAAACATTCTTTCATTATTCATCCTTCGCCTATGAATTAGTGTACATTCTGTACATAGCTCGTCCAGCTATCTTTTCTTAGGTCACCCGACTTGCTTCACAAAATCTTAATGGGAATTAAAATGTCTTATTGGTACAAATGAATATCATTATTGTCTTAAATTATTAAAATGAAGGTTTTAAATGATTTTTTTATAGTTATTTAGGCCTAACGTTTTAAATCTCAACATGTTTTGTATACTAGATCCTTCTTTTAACAGCTAAACGCGTTATCGTTGCTCAGTTTCGAATTAGTTTCAATTGAGTATCTAGATAAGCCATTTTTATGCGTAATGTGAACAGTGATAATTTACTGAACATTTATTTTCAATTAAGAAGGTCATTCAAGGACGATACGATGATCGTACGGGAATGATGAAGGAACGGTGGAATAAAAATGGCGGAGGAAACCAGAGCAACCACTTCGTCAATTGTACGCGTCACTGAATCTGTCTAAATATTTTTGTAAAAGAAAAAACTTTTATCTTGGTGTATGAACAATGACTGGACCCTACATGGTATTGACTTTCTATAGTAATTAGTTTTCTTCAGAATAATGCTCTAAAATCTCTAGGCCTATTTGCGTTTGAATGATATTACGGTATTGGAAAAGAAACTCTTTCACATTAGAATAGCCTGAACATTTATTTATCGAGAAGATTACATTTACAATTTTGAGACTCACAACTAGAGAAGACGCTAATGTGATTATTGGTGTATGTTATTTTATAGGCCTATTTTATTATTTTAATTCTATATTGATAAATTCTCTACATGATTATTATAGAATACAATACTTTAATTTGAGCTTATACCGTGATTATTCTTCTGAATATCTTGTTACACTTTTTTGAACGTACTATAACATTTCATTCACTTTACAGTTTTTCTATCGAACTTTAAGAATCATTTCTGTGGCCGGGAGGAGAAAGTTCTTAAGTCAATTTTTTGTGAAAATGAGATTTTTATATATTCTGAAAGCGGAAACAATTCTCTACACTCTGGTAAAACGGCTAAAGTCAAATAAGACTCCTGACTGGATTTATAGAGCGTTACCAAATGTCTTAAGTATTTTTTGAATCGAGCACACACAGACAGTTGCATTCAACATAAATTATCAATATATATTAAACAATCTCTGATACGTAACTATCCATAATCTCATACAGCAGAAGTTATAACATAACTTAAATAATACTCGTATAAATAAGATAAATTTATTTTTATTTATTTATTTATTTTGCTAATAATTGTAACGTAAAGTATAATATAAACAGAAAAACTTTAGCTCGCCCTGAAAGAGTAGAACTCGTCCTCAGGGTCGGATTCCTGAATTGAAATTAATCTATATTAATAATAAATCTGTAGCCGAAATTTTTCTGGTAATTTTCGATTTTCCAAAAATAATTGGTCCTAATATATATAATTAACCACCCTGAAACCGAAAATCGCTTTTTGAAATTTTTGTTTGTATGTCTGTCTGTCTGTCTGTATGTTTGTTACCTTTTCACGCGATAATGGCTGAACCGATTTATATGAAAATTGGAATATAAATTAAGTTAGTTGTAACTTAGATTTTAGGCTATATGGCATTCAAAATACATTATTTAAAAGGGGGGTTATAAGGGAGCATGAATTAAATAAATCGAAATATCTCGCTTATTATTGATTTTTGTGAAAAAGTTACGTAACAAAAGTTTCTTTAAAAATAATTTGCGATAAGTTTTATTCCTTGAAAAATTTTGATAGGACTGATATTTAATAAGATAAATGAGTTTTAAAATTAAAATAACTGCCATCTAAGGCCGTGCAATGAATTAAAAAACAAATAACTTCGTCTATAAGGGGCCTTGGACAGCAACAATCGAAAGCTATGAAAGATAGCCTACAGATAATGTTTCTGTGTTTGTATGAAGTAATATTGGAAGCTAAATTAACCGATTTGTATAATTAATTATTAATTCACCATTGGAAAGTGTAGTTTCTCTAGATGGACATAATGCTATAATGTTATTACAGTAACTGAGTGAATTGAGGACAGGTAAGATTAAAATAGCTTCTTATGCACAGAAAACTTGATAGGCACTCGTTTTCTGTATTTCCTAAAATAATTTTTATGACCAAATGAGTGGTCTTTGGATCAAAATGATCGCATTTTAATTTTTTAATAGAATTTAAATTAAGTAACATAATAAACGATTTATCCTTCTATCAAACACCAATGTTCCTTGGATCAAATGTCCTATTTTAATGATGTAATTACTTTATATTTTTTTCTAACGGGTGCAGCGGAGCGCACGGGTACGGCTAGTAAGTATATAATACAGTTTGTCTTATGTCTACTACGCAATAAGAATATGTAAATTTAAATTTACAATTTTTCAATTTTTATAAAATCCATACGTAACTTTTTAAATTTAATACTAGAACTATTAGAATCGGTAAGATTAGGATATTTAAATATAAATTTGTTACATATTCTTGGGCCTAAATTACTACTATGATTAAATATTGTAGCAGTGTTGCATGATTGTCGTCACTGGATGCAGTCTTACTGATTGTTTTTCTTGAATTGCTGCCTCGAGGCAACTGAGTTGAATAATCTCAGCAATGATGACGACATTCCTCGGAAACAATTCATAGTAGATGACGTTTTCTTTGTCCCATAAAGTGTACAAGATTAGCTTGCATGGATGAACATAAACTATTGCACGGGGAGTTGATTTTTTATTAGGACTCGACCATTTCTTTCTGTTCTTGATGTCGACGTAAAGGCGACATTTTTCGTCATCAGGAACAGGGACAAAAACGGTCCATGTAGTTGACGAACGAGCAAAGCCTACAAATGGTACATTCCGCGTCACCGTTTTTGGCGTGTGAAATAAGTAATGGGAACGTTAAGTGCGAGTGTTTTTACATTTGCCGCAGTCAGTCTGGCAACTGTGTTGGTAGGGTAAAGTTTGGTAATATTGTGATATGAGTAATATTGTGATAGTTCTTTTTGAGAATTTATTACAATTTTATTGAGCGAGAAGGAGATCAGGTTTTTACGTCAACATATTAAGGGAATGTTCGTGGACAAGTTTCTGCATAAAACACGGTCTTATCTCGCTCTGTAACATTGTAATAAATTCTCAAATAAAACTATCACAATATTACTCGTATCACAGTATTAGGCCTACTCTTATCACAATATTACCAACCTTTACCCTATATCAAATTTTTTTAACTTGATCCATTTCATGCAAAATGTTAGGTGGTTGTTTGTAACCAATTCCCGAGTTGACTGACGTTGATCGTCGTAAATTAAAGCTTTCAAATGGTCTTAATCAAAGTCGGACGTCTTACTGAAAGTGAAAAATCATTAAATGCCATAATTCCCCAGATGGCGATCCTCCTGCAAATGGCACAAATGGTTCTAGCAATCTCCGATGCCTTTGCACCTTGGTTAAACTCAAAAGGATATTTCAGAAATGATAATAGTAGGGAAGAAATGTTTGTGACGTCACACGGATTCGCCGGGATCCGCTCTGCGGGGGGTCTCCCTGGGGGGTCCCCCACCCCCCTCCCCCCTTGACCAGTGGTCAGTAGGGTGCCCTTGACCACTGGACAGTTGGGTGCGCACCCATGGGTGCTAGTCAAAAGTGCTGCACCCTAGTGTCCGAGTGGTCAGTTTGGGGTGCGCACCCAACTGTCCAGTGGTCAAGGGCACCCTACTGACCACTGGTCAAGGGGGGAGGGGGGTGGGGGACCCCCAGGGAGACCCCCCGCAGAGCGGATCCCGGCGAATCCGTGTGACGTCACAAACATTTCTTCCCTACTGATAATTATTTAATTTTTTATTGACACTCCATTTTTTAGCCCATAATTAACACAAACTTTCTTAAGAATTAAACAAATTCAAGACGAATTCAGTAAGACAATACTTACACACTTACTTACAAATGACTTTTAAGGAACCTGGAGGTTCATTGCCGTCCTCATATAAGCCTGCCATCGATCCCTATCCTGAGCAAGATTAATCTAGTCTCTACCATCATATCTCACCTTCCTCAAATCCATTTTTGTATTATCCTCCCATCTACGTCTCGGCCTCCCCAAAGGTCTTCTTCCCTCCGATATCCCATCTAACACTCTAGGCCTATATACATTTCTGAATTCGCCCATATATTATGCTACATGCCCTGCCCATCTCAAACGTCTGGATTTAATATTCCTAATTATGTCAGGTGAAGAATACAATGCGTGCAGCTCTGCGTTGTGAAACTTTCTCCATTCTCCTGTAACTTCATCCCACTTAGCCCCAAATATTTTCCTAAGCACCTTATTCTCAAACACCCTTAACCTCTGTTCCTCTCTCAAAGTGAAAGTCCAAGTTTGACAACCATACAGAACAACCGGTAAGATAACTGTTTTATAAATTCTTTCACTTTTTTTTAGAGCAGACTGGATGACAAAAGCTTCTCAACCGAATAATAACAGGCATTTCCCATATTTATTCTGCGTTTAATTTCCTCTCGAGTGTCATTTATATTTTTTACTGTTGCTTCAAGATATTTGAATTTTTCCACCTCTTCGAAGGATAAATTTCTAATGTTTACATTTTAATTTCGTACTATGTTCTGGTCACGAGACATAATCATATACTTTGTCAGTAACGCAATACTATGACATCAATATGACGAATGGCCAATCCCACAAAGCCCTATTGCCTTATAAAAAAGTTATGAACTTATATATCAGTATGTTAGCAGTCGTGGAATAGTGTTAGTTTTTATTCGTCGTCGATGTCGTCATAATCACAATTATCATAAATTTCAAGAAATGGGCCTTTAGCCCCTTTAGCTACGATCAATTATATTGTCTATAGGTAATGATCTAGCCATCTCTTTCTGTCTCGGTCTAGTTTTCTTTCTCCTTTCGGCTTTAGGGCTATAATACGCACTTGTCGGCACGATCATATTTTGTAATACGCTTTTCTTGAAAATAGGCCACTACTTAATAGTTTATTAAAAGATAAGGAGGTGCAGCTGTTGTAGTTGTAGGAATGTAGTCATTTTTCAATCACAGCCACATCATGAATTTGGTATTATAGGTTTTGTGTAATCTATAGCCAAGATGATGCCCGAAGGACTATATTCGTCAATTGTGTAAATGATGTTGACGTTAGCGTCTTTATTTCGTGATAAAGACATCTTTATCGTTTTATCTAAATTATATGAAGACAAACGTAAGCTTAGTAGCAAAATCTTTTCCTTGTTATCATTGTTTTTCTGCTCTAACAATATTAATTAATTAAATTTTTCGCAAAATTTCCACTACAACAATCTGACAGTGCAGTCACAGTGTTTGGGTGTTAATGAAAATTCACAGATTATCATGTGAATTTTGTTACTTTTTACAGATTCCGTAACGAATTCACGGCTATCATAAAATCAAAGAAGAAATTATGATAGACTCATGAAAACTCGTGATAAAATGTAGAATTCGGAGTATAAACCGCTTCATTGAAACGAGAAAATAAAACAATCCACAAAAATATGTGATGCAGTAATTTAATTTTATTTAAGCCTGACTCATAGACTATGGGTATGTATAACATAGAATAATGCAAAAAGAGAATATATGACATTAAAATGTTAAGTATGTCAAGATTATAGGCCTAATACAAAGAATATAATGATTGAAGTAATTTTGCATATTACGATTTTTGAAAAGAGTTCTTGTTTTAGTAAGTCAATATTGCACATTTTTTCCCGTACACATATTTAATATTTTTAACATAAAAAATGCTGTTATTGTTTTAGATATGATTTTAAAAATAGCCATGGAATATTTGATAATATTATGTCTCGTGGCCATAATATTGTACGAAATGGAAATATAAAAATTGGAAGTTTATCCTTTGAAGAGGTGAAAAATTCAAATATCTTGGAGCAACAGTAACAAATATAAATGATACTCGGGAGGAAATTAAACGCAGAATAAATGTGGGAAATGCCTGTTATTATTCGGTTAAGAAGCTTTTATCATCCAGTCTGCTGTCAAAAAATCTGAAAGTAAGAATTTATAAAACAGTTATATTACCGGTTGTTCTTTATGATTGTGAAACTTGGACTGTCACTTTGAGAGAGGAACATAGGTTAAGGGCGTTTGAGAATAAGGTGCTTAGGGAAATATTTGAGGGTAAGAGGGATGAAGTTACAGGAGAATGGAGAAAGTTACACTACGCATAACTGCACGCATTGTATTCTTCACCTGACATAATTAGGAACATTAAATCCAGACGTTTGAGATGGGCAGGGCATGTAGCACGTATGGGTGAATCCAGGAACGGATGTAGAGTGTTTGTTGGGAAGCCGGAGGGAATAAGACCTTTGGGGAGGCCGAGACGTAGATGGGAGGATAATATTAAAATGTATTTGAGAGAGGTGGGATATGATGGTAGAGACTGGATTCATATTACACAGGATAGGGACCGATGGCGGGCTTATGTGAGAGCGGCAATGAATGCCAAATTAAATAAGATTTAATTTATCTTATTTATTATTTGAATAATAATCGACCAGAATGTTAGTTCCTATTTACGTATGAAATGTAACATTTGATTCTAAATAAACTTACATGTAATTAATAGATATTTCACCTTATACGTCAAATGATCATTAACAAAATATTTAGAAATTTTACTAATTGCTGTATGTCTAACGTTTAAATTGCTTTATGAGCGTCCTAAGTATGATGCCGGTCCCACAGTTTTATCTCCATCGAAATTAGTAAGTGGCTAATGAAGTATTTTATAAATTATAGCAATTATCGGCTTTGTATTAATTTTCAATAAAAGTAACTGATACTCGGCTTAGCCAGTGTAAGGGAAAGTATTAGGATGGGCTATTCAGGTAGACACATCCTTATACTTTCTGATAGCCAGGCGGCACTAAAGGCGATTGAATCGCCTTTGGTTAAGTCGAAACTGGTACTGGAGTGCCGGAATATCCTCATGACACTGGCAAACACTAACTCGGTTCATCTGAGGTGTGTACCAGGACATGCAGGGATTCACGGAAACGAGAGGGCGGATGAGGCTGCTAAAGATGGAGCTGAGACCCCATTTATAGGACCAGAACCTGTGTTGGGACTATCTTCAAGACCAATTAAGCAGGTCATCAGGGATTGGGCTCACAGACGACATATTAGTTACTGGAACTCAATTAAGGGCTGTAATCACAGCAAGGCCCTTATCAAAGGTCTTGCAAGGACAAAATCGAATGAGCTGCTGAGACTTAGCAAAAAGCAGCTCTCTTGGGCAACAGGATTTCTTACAGGACACTGTGCCCTGAAGAAAAACTTATACAGGATGGGACTTATTACTGACCCACTGTGTATAAGATGTTCACAAGGAGATGAGTCAGTAACTCATCTGCTGTGCGTTTGTAATGCGCTTGCGCAACAAAGATCTCTCTTCTTTGGGAATCACTTTCCAAAACTTGAAGAGATCTCAAAGGTCCCAGTCCAAAGTTTGATACAGTTCATCAAGAACTTGAAACTTTTGGACTGAAAGAGATGAACGAAGGGGTTGCGCAACAGATCTTATAGGTCGCAGTGCTTGGGCCGAAAGGAACACCCCTGTTAAATCTAATCTAATCTAAAACTGATACTCGGAGAGATGGAGTAGATTGCCCGCAAAGCGCCCTACACGATTCTTGTTCGTGCTAAGTGTTTTTTTACGTCCTAAATAGAGTTACATTGTCTCTAAATGACTGCAACTTACCAGACGGATGCTTGAAGGAGAGTATTTAATTTCACCTGCTTATTGTTTTATTATTTTTAAGAACACGTTTTCGGCTCTAATTTAAACAACACGAAGGCAGATTTTAATTACTTGGGTATGTTACATGTTTATGCAATACTCACGTAATATTTCGCCCGAGGATGCGCTCTGCATGAGACTCTTCATAGCAGCGTCATAATTCTGTTTTCCGAAAGAACAATGCGATTTTCTGATCACCTAAGAGTTTTATTATGTTGATGATATTTAAAAGGAAATTTACCATGAATGCCACGTATCTTCGTTTACTTTTCGCAATTTAGTAGGCCTACAAAGATTTCTGTAATGAAAACCTGTAAATTTTTGAAGCTTGTTAATTTTATCCTAACAATTGCCATAAAGCCAATTAATATAAAACCAGAACGAATTCCTCTGTGTTCGCTTTTTTTTTTAGGTATTCATTTGTTTTTCTTTTAGCTTCTTTGATACATTTCTGTTTGCATCCTTTCTTGTTTGATATAGCCTAATTTCCCACTCGTTTTAAAGTGAAATTCTTACGCTTGAGTGTCAAATGGATAAGATGTTATGGAAGTTTCAACGTGGCTAACGAGAAAGACAGGCTTTGGCACGAATCGAAGTCACGTGATTATCATGGGCATTTTGACAATCTATACTAATAATAAATCTGTAGCCGAAATTGTTCTGGTAATTTTCGATTTTCCAAAAATAATTGGTCCTAACATATATAATTAACCACCCTGAAACCGAAAATCGCTTTTTTCAAATTTTTGTTTGTCTGTCTGTCTGTCTGTCTGTCTGTATGTTTGTTACCTTTTCACGCGATAATGGCTGAACGGATTTCGATGAAAATTGGAATATAAATTAAGTTCGTTGTAACTTAGATTTTAGGCTATATGGCATTCAAAATACATTATTTAAAAGGGGGTTATAAGGGGGCCTGAATTAAATAAATCGAAATATCTCGCTTATTATTGATTTTTGTGAAAAATGTTACATAACGAAAGTTTCTTTAAAAATAATTTGCGATAAGTTTTATCTCTTGAAACATTTTGATAGGACTGATATTTAATGAGATAAATTAATTTTAAAATTCAAATAACTGCCATCTAAGGCCGTGTAATGAATTAAAAAACAAATGACTTCGTCTATAAGGGGCCTTGGACAGCAACAATCGAAAGGTATGAAAGATAGCCTACAGATAATGTTTCTGCGTTTCTATGAAGTAATATCGGAAGCTAAATTAACAGATTTGTATAATTAATTATTAATTCACCATTGGAAAGTGTAGTTTCTCTAGATGGATATAATACTATAATGTTATCACAGTAACTTCTCAGTGAATCGAGGACAGGTAAGATTAAAATAGATTCTTATGCACAGAAAACTTGATAGGCTATTCTGTATATTCGTTTCCTGTATTTCCTAAACTATTTCTTATGACCAAATGAGTGATCTCTGGATCAAAATGATCGCATTTTAATTTTTTAATTCAATTTAAATTAAGTAACATAATAAACGATTTATCCTTCTATCAAACACGAATGTTCCCTGGATCAAATGTCCTATTTTAATTATATAATTACTTTATATTTATTTCTAACGGGTGCAGCGGAGCGCACGGGTACGGCTAGTCACCTAATATAAATACATGTTCAAAGTTCTAAAAAAACAAAGGAATTATTACAGGGACCTCATTTTATTTTTACTTCAATTTTTATTGTACCTGAGTTTTTGAATGTACTTCACTCCCACCCCTTCTACTAATGAAGTTCAACTGTCCTCCACACAGATCCAAGACCGCATATACAGTTATAGTAGCGTTATAGTCATAGTAAACAGTACGTTCCAAACATATGTTCGCGTTTTCCAGTGACGAAAGAGCTTTCAATATTGAATCATTTTCGCACAGGTACTGTCGTCCATTTGCCTACGTCGTATCCCGGTTTCCCCCACCAGCTTTTATTCGCCAGCTAGTGGCTGGGCTGTCTTAGCTCTTTTCTGAGAACATTAATTTCTGTTAGGAATTGGACGTCTACGTAATATTATACAACTGTTTAAAATAACTTAAATAAAAGGGCCTTGTTAAGTAATTAACTGTCACGTCATTTCCTTCCTTTCTACGACCCTACGACATAACCACTTGAACGGACAGTATATAGCATGTCTGAGTAATTTTATCTTTTCGGATGGGGCAGAAGTGAAGATTGAATTTACAGTACGTAAGGTACTCTTCTATAGAGTAGGTACAGAATTATTTCAACATGAGTTAGTAGTACGAAGGACGAAACTGGTAATTGGGATTAGATGCAATAGTCTATAGTGCGATAATATGCACAAAAGAACTGAAGCCTGTATCGAAATGAACGGCCACCATTTAAAAAAATTTGTTTAAATATCCATATTATGATTATTTTTCAATTTTACTTCATTCTCTATATTGTACGCTAATGTGCTGTAGACAATAAAATAATATACACTGCATAATGAATACGTCCACATGGACAGCTCAGTTCGTGAGTAAAAACACTCATTGTTTTTTTGTTATTTAAATTTAAATATACAGAATAAAGAAATATAATTACAAAACAAACAAAGAGAAATACAAATAAAATAATACAGGCAATATAAAAAGAAGATACAGTAGTATTTACAAAATTTGAGACCGAATGAGCAGCGCTCGTGCTCGGTTGCAGTTCAGATATAATATTAAAATAAATAATAATAATAATAATAATAATAATAATAATAATAAAAATAAATAAGTAAAATAAAATAGGAACTAAAATATAATTACAGCGGCAATGGAATTATGTAATATAATATTAACACTAGAGAAGAATAATATCGTACGTGAAAAGTAGGACTAATATATATTTCAAAATTATAGAATACAAATATAATATAGGTTGATTAATTCATACACATAGGCTATAAATTTATTCAATCAAATTGAAGATATTAACACGAAATACTGTTAATACTGCACTGTAGTTTGTTTAAACAAAAACCGAATGAAAATGATCAAACTCAAAAGCGCAATATTTCCTAGTTTACGTAAATGGATGAACTACTTTTCTTACCTCCTATACCTAGTAAAGTGATTTGTTTGTATATTACGTCAGTATCATCGAACTCCAGTCGTGGAAAGGAGTAGCAAACGGTATAGGTATAGGCAAGTTAATATAAAAAATGTTAGTAAAAATAAAATGATGTCCCTGTATATTAAACTAATGTTAAACGTGCATTTATATATAAACTTGTGTCTACACCTGTGGAGTAACGGTCAGCGCGTCTGACTGCGAAACCAGGTGGCCCGGGTTCGAATCCCGGTCGGGGCAAGTTACCTGGTTGAGGTTTTTTCCGGGGTTTTCCCTCAACCCAATACGAGCAAATGCTGGGTAACTTTCGGTGCTGGACCCCGGACTCATTTCACCGGCATTATCACCTTCATTTCATTCAGACGCTAAATAACCTAGATGTTGATAAAGCGTCGTAAAATAACCCAATAAAATAAAATAAATATATAAACTTGTTCAATGTTGGCCATGTTATGACTAAGAATGTGACGTCACGCCGTAGCAAGTCTTTCTCGTTAGCCACGAGTTTCAACATCTGATGTCACTTGCTTAGAAAAGGAGTTTTGTCGCACAGTTACTTTGCAAGTCCCAGAAAGAAGGCAGTGTGCACGATCAAAGGACCGGCGACCTGGTTTACAAGGGGAGGTCTAGTCGCGGCAATAAAGTTAGTTTTGTTTCGTTGTATTCTGATCTTGTGCACTGCCTCCTTTCTGCGACTTATAACTGCACTTAAACCGTTTTACCACAAATTTGGTTCATGGTAAAATAAAACGAGCGTTGAGTGACTTCTTTCCCTATTGCGGATATGCATCTTCAGCTGTCTTACATGTCGTACCAACATAACTTACGAGACAATACGAACGTTTCACGCTAGTTTGCATTGTTCCATCGGGATAGAAATTTCGTTCATTTTCATACCTCAGAGAAGTGTGTAGAGGTAAGAAAATGGAGTGTTATGACAGGTTAGGTTAGTTTAGACTTTTATTATGTCTTACATACTTATGTGTGACAGGGTAGGTTACGGTAGTTCAGGGTTTTGTTATGCCTTGTATAGGCAAATCTGTGACAGGTTAGGTTAGTTAGTTTAGTTTAGGATTTTTGTCTCAGGTTAGATTAGTTTAGGCTTTTATTATGCTTTGCATATATGAAACTGTGACAGGTTAGGTTAGGATAATTTAGGCTTTTGTTATGCCTTGTATAGGCGAATCTGTGACAAGTTTGGTTAGGTTAGGTTAGTTTAGGATTTTAGTGACAGGTTAGGTTAGGTTAGTTTAGGCTTTTATTATGCTTTGCATATACGAAACTGTGACAGGTCAGGGTAGGATAATTTAGGCTTTTGTTATGCCTTGTATAGGCGAATCTGTGACAAGTTTGATTAGGTTAGGTTAGTTTAGGATTTTAGTGACAGGTTAGGTTAGGTTAGTTTAGGCTTTTATTATGCTTTGCATATATGAAACTGTGACAGGTCAGGTTAGGATAATTTAGACTTTTGTTATGTCTTGTATAGGTGAATCTGTGACAGGTTAGGTTAGGTTAGGTTAGTTTAGTTTAGAATTTTAGTGTTAGGTTAGGTTAGTTTAGGCTTTTATTATGCTTTGCATATACGAAATTGTGACAGGTCAGGTTAGGATAAATTTAGACTTTTGTTATGTCTTGTATAGGCGAATCTGTGACAGGTTAGGTTAGTTTAGTTTAGTTTAGGATTTTAGTGACAGGTTAGGTTAGGTTAGTTTAGGCTTTTATTATGCTATTATTAGGTTAGGTTAGGATATTTTAGGCTTTTGTTATGCCTTGTATAGGAAAATCTGTGACAAGTTAGGTTAGGTTAGTTTAGAATTTTAGTGACAGGTTAGGTTAGGTTAGTTTAGGCTTTTGTTATATTTTGCGTATACGAAACTATGACAGGTTAGATTAGGATAGTTTAGGCTTTTGTTATGCCTTGTATAGGAAAATTTGTGACAAATTAGGTTAGCTTAGTTTAGGATTTTAGCGACAGGTTAGGTTAGATTAGTTTAGGCTTTTGTTATGCCTCGTATAGGCAAATCTGTGAAAAGTTAGGTTTGCTTAGTTTAGGATTTTAGTGACAGGTTAGGTTAGTTTAGGCTTTTATTGTCCACACCTGTGGAGTAACGGTCAGAGCGTCTGGCTATGAAACTAGGTGGACCGGGTTCGAATCCCGGTCGGGGCAAGTTACCTGGTTGAGGTTTTTTCCGGGGTTTTCCCTCAACCCAATACGAGCAAATGCTGGGTAACTTTCGGTGCTGGACCCCGGACTCATTTCACCGGCATTATCACCTTCATATCATTCAGACGCTAAATAACCTAGATGTTGATACAGCGTCGTAAAATAACCCAAAAAAAAGGCTTTTATTATGCTTGGCATGTACGAAACTGTGACAAGTTAGGTTAGGATAGTTTAGGCTTTTGTTATGCCTTGTATAGGCAAATCTGTGACAAGTTAGGTTAGCATAGTTTAGGATTTTAATGACAAGTTAGGTTAGGTTAGTTTAGGCTTTTATTATGCTTTGCATATACGAATCTGTGACAGGTTAGTTTAGGATAGTTTAGGCGTTTGTTATGTCTTGTATAGGGAAATCTGTGACAAGTTAGGTTAGGTTAGTTTAGAATTTTAGTGACAGGTTAGGTTAGGTTAGTTTAGGCTTTTATTATATTTTGTATATACCGAACTATGACAGGTTAGATTAGGATAGTTTAGGCTTTTGTTATGCCTTGTATAGGAAAATCTGTGACAGGTTAGGTTAGGTTAGTTTAGTTTAGAATTTTAGTGACAGGTTAGGTTAGTTTAGACTTTTGTTATGCCTTGTATAGACGAATCTGTGACAAGTTAGGTTAGGTTAGGTTAGTTTAGGATTTTAGTGACAGGTTAGGTTAGTTTAGGCTTTTATTATTGTCAACATGAAGGTGAAAGCGATCGAGTGTGGCGCTCTTGAACAGGTAGTAATTTTTTGTTTTCTATGTTGGCTTTTCTATTCCAAAATCAGCTGAAGTCACTCAACGCTCGTTTCTCCATAATTTGAATTGTATTATCGCTCCAGGAAAAATGTTCGTCCTTTACGAAAACATTCTTCTTTTATTCACTGATTACCGTGACTCACTATATAGCTTAGCCATGTATTTGATGGAGGGATAGATTTATTTCATTGCATGAATTATATTTCCCATTTTGTATTATCGCAGACCTATGCTTAAGATTCTCCAACAAGCCAATTCATATGAAACACAGTCATTCCAATGTAAATACTTGTACATGGGCCTATATATTGTATATATCAATAAAGAAATAAAGAAAAAATAATCTTTAAAACAACACATAAATTGTGTTAAATTTATTTAACTCTCAATCATACAATCCTTATACATAAGAACCGATTCCATAAAAATCTGAATATCATATAATGACATCCAACTATCCTCTGATTGAGGTTCTGGCTGATATGTACATCTATTATCAGGCAGTACATCACACTTGACGGTGTGTGTCGGAGGAAGAACAGTTGTTTGTATGCATCTGAAGTCTGACTAGTGTAATATGTAGCTAGTCGGCGATGTATGCAATGGAGAGGGAAAGAAACTGGCCACCTTACCCCACTACCTCCTGTTCTAGATGCCTCATAAGTGGTGCCTTCTTGGTATCATTTGTGAGGTTCAGACCTGTCTTCGGACAGTTGACTAAACGACAACAACATCCAACCGAAGGCGTAAACGTTTCACGCAATTACAGGGGTCCTATAAATACTCTGTCACGTGTTTACGTTATTTCTTTATTGGCGGTACAAAAGGAAAAAGTCACATTTCATGTGGACGTTATGTACTGGACAAACAAAAGTATAGCACAGTGCTGCTCATCGGAGTGACTACTACCGCGGAGGAATCGGAGATTACGAATAAAGCTCTCCACCGGTGATCTCCGGTACTACCGTAGGTGGAACAGGGGACATAGGAGGGATGCGGGAGTTCGGAGCGAAGCGACAGTTAGCTCAAGGACGACCGGCGCGTACGGACTGACGGTAGTTGTGAGTGGAATAAAATGGCACCAAATCGGATATCCGTCGCATGGAAATTCTTTAATTTAGTTGAAGGTAATAATAAAGTCGCACACTGTAAACTTTGTGGGCGAATTTACTCTAAGGGTGGTGGAACTTCGTATTTGTTAGACCATTTGAAGCGATCGCACAATCGCGAACTTGATAAAAACAATTACGCAAAACATTTGATACGATTTATTTTTAAATTGTTTAGTGCTATTGTTCCCAAAGGCTCACAGTCTAGGAAAGTCTTGAAATTTCTCTAAAACTTAACTTTCGAGGCAATAAAAAAACATGAAACATTTACAAGACGACTTGAGTTATATTTTGTTGTTTAGACAACTTGAGTTATATTTTACTGTTTGGATTAAAATACTTCTGAATGAAACTAAACAAACATATGGTAATAATATAATTACAATTATTCTTAAGTTGATATCCACTTATAATTTTATTACAGAGAAAGAGTGGCGCATTTTAGAAGAGGCAGTTCAAATACTGACACCCTTTAACACAATGATCACAATTCTGTCCGGTGAAGAATCTGAATAAATTATGTTGGACAGTCAACTTTAACCCATTGATAGCCCACGTTTGTTTTGTTCCATTCTGAAGCTCCCTTAATATATTTTCCGTTAAACTAAACCGATTAGAATAATAATTGACAAACCCTGTTTACGATTAAACTAGAGTTTCTACGAGAATTAAAGTATAAATGTTTACATTACCTACTGAAAACTTTACTTCTGCGTTAGTTTTGCAGTTAGATTGAATGTTATTAATTTGATCAATGACATAAAACTAATACGTCTTTCCACATATACTATGAATTTCAAAACTAGAAAAAAAAATCTGTCAGCTAACGTAGCACTTTAAGCAACACAAAAAAGAGCCGAAGAAAGAGAGAGAGATTAGCATAAAAGAGAGAATAAACAACAAATTAGAACTTATTTAAAAAGATACGTGGACGTCAGCGGACTCGAATCACTACCTGATCCGATTAAAGGAATGCTCAGCGGAAAGACAGTGTACGTCTGCGCCACAGCACATATACAACCTGCCCGGCATCAATCGGAGGTAACCGGAGGTCTCCAATTGAAAGCGCGCAAACAACCGCTCCGGAGAAAACCTATCATAAGCAGCACTGGTATAGGACGAGTCTATATCAGACAAGGGGAGTAACTTATCATAAAAAGTAAATGAAATCTTAGGATAAATCCATTTCGTACGACGAGAGTATTGGCTAATGGAAGAGATATCAGTCACTTTTGCTTCGGCATGGGTGCGAGTATTTCTCAAACAGAATACATGCATGCCTATCGCAAGAGAAAAAATGTAACTCAAGAAAGTGAAAATAGAGAATGTAGACAAAATCCCCCACAATCAGCAAAAAACTCTACGTTGGTCAAATCATATCTCAACGGTCCCATTTTGATTTCCACGTATTAATAAAATTAGGCCTACATGAGATGGTGATAAATAAAAATAGTACATTATGCAACGAGCCTATAATGGTAGTAATTAAGACGCGAGTATGTTCGTTTATCAAACGAGCGCAAGCGAGTTTCATAATTTTCATACGAGGTCTTAATTACCATTATAGGCAAGTTTCATACGACTTTTTATGCTCGACCATATTTCTAACTTGAAATTATTCATAAATATTCATGTTATGGTTATCTAAGTGAAGAGCGGAACTGACCTTCTAAATTGTGAGATGTGCGCAGACGCGAAAGTATTGATTTTTTCCGAGGAACGAATGTCATTGACCTTGATATAATCTAGAGAATAACATGAACATTAGTCTTGATATAACCTGGAAATTGATTTAGAATTGAAAACCGAGGTGACAAATTGAATTTATTTGAATATTATTTACAATTAACGCTAATTATTATGGTAACAGAACATAACCTTCTGCGACAGTATTGAATTTCCAGCCTCCGTGACTTTTCGCTAGTTGTCTTTCGATTGCATATCCGAGAATAATCGATACTTGAGCTTTTATAATGGTACAATGGTGATTTCTCATTGACTGAACAACTGAACTATAATGAATAGGTGTACTTTAATGAGGTGCATTAAAGGGCTACTACCAGGTGTATAATTACTACATTTTGGCATGGTCGGGCATAAAATCTATTAACGGGTATAATTGCAATTGAAGGGTCCACGGAAAAAGCAAACTCAGTCGCTTTCCTTACATTTAACTGGGGAGCATTTCTTAAATTTAATACAATGGTAACACATCATTAGTTTACAATTCATTTTAGTTTAAGTTACCATGTTAGAAAATAGGCTTTTTGTCATTCTGATTTACTTAAAGGTAGTTCACTTTATGGGCTAGCAGATGGGACAAAAAAAAAAAAAAAAAACAAAAACAAAAATAAACAAAAAGTGACATAGCTTGTTCTTTTCGTGAATTCTTCAAATGGGTTCTTCGTCATCTGCCATTTCTTCTTCACACAATGAAAGTTCAATAATTTCGTCGTTTCTTTTGTTTTGTGTGTATAATACTTTCACTAAACAATTTAAGCATTTCTTGTGTTACAGGATAGTCATAGCACACCTTTTTCATTTTGCGCATGTCCAGTTTTATATGTACAAGTGTTGAAAAAGTGTGCCAACTATTTATTTATTGATTTAATGTAGGACACTCTAGAAAATATGTTCCACAGAAACATTAGAGTGTGGCACAGAAAGACAAATTTTGGCAATTTTCGATATACTTTGAAAAAAGAAATGAGAGTTGAAATTTTAACATCCCTAATTTTTTTTGCAAAATTTCAAAATTCGCAATATTTTACCAATGTTTTCGGCGAGAAAAAAATTAGAAAAAGTGCCCATTCATTCTGTATCACTTCAAAATTTATTTTTGGTTTAAATGTGTTAATTAGGGGATCAAGTGAAATGTCAGGCTCCTTGCTTCGTTTTACGAGCGAATAATAAAATTAACCATGGGCAATAAGCAGGAAAGTGAAAATCTCTACATTTTTCGAATCATTTTTAAAAATTCCCTACATCCCTCTTCATGTGAAAAATTCCTATGCCGAGGGATAAATCCCTACACATGGCAACACTGGCTGCGATTGAACTGTAAATTTTACTAACAAAATGCTAGAGCTAGCAGTTCTGCAATGCTACATGGGTAATAATCAGTACTGCCAACGAAAATCTGATAACATTTACTATGCTTAAAAAAAAATGTTAGTTACTTACAATCAAACGTTATGAAAGCATAAAATGTTGTCATTCTTTTTCGGAAACTTTGTACAAACAGAAGGAATGTCGGTAAGATGACTCCTAGACCTACATACACAATGCTATTGTCTGAACTCCGAAGACGCTGAGACATACACACACGATCTAGAAGCCACCCGCGTAACTTAGGCGATATCATATTTGCCTACTGATCCGGAGCAGCGCTTGGTCGTAGGTTCGATTTCCGTTTGAGGTGATTACTTGGTTGGGATTTTTCTGATTATTCCTCCAACTGTACGGAATCAGGATGTCCGAAATATAATGCAGGTACGAGGCGTATCCAGAAAGTAAGTTTCCCGATTTTTTCCCCTTGAAAGTAAACGTAATTAGCCGTGTCAATTGCGCATGCGTAACAGATCTATGACGTATCAATCATATGCCAGCCGGACAGGTCCCGCCTGGTGCCAGTAGCGTGGCAGCAGTGGTTCGAAATGGAAGTTCTTATTCCATCTCCCTCCGCCTGCGAGGTTCGGTCGGTGATAAAGTTCTTTAATCCACAAAGCATTGCGCCAATTGAAATTCATCGGCAGCTCTGTCAGGTCTATGGACCGAACATATCTCTCTCTCTCTACTCTCTCTCTATCTCTCTCTATATCTCCCTCTCTCTCTCTCTGCACCTCAAGAAATTCCTGTCCTCCGGTGAGCGTTTTGGCAAACGACGAAAAGCTGAAGACGTCTGTCACACGCTGGTTCCATTCACAGGCGGCAGAGTTCTACGACAGATACAAAAGTTGATCCCACGATACGACAAGTGTCTCAATTCTGATAGTGGCTATGTTGAAAAATAGCTGAAACATTGCTGTATCTGTTGCCAATAAATGTTTTCCTGAAAGTGTGTGTTCTTTTTTTAAAAAAATAGGGAAACTTACTTTCTGGATGCTCCTCGTATCAGGAGATATCTCATAATCAGTGGAAACTAAACGCCTGATATGGTATGGGCATCTCCAGAGAATGTCAGCCGACCGCTGGCCTAATAAGGTCTTCAACTGGACTCCCCCGGAAAAAAAGAGAAGAGGAAGGCCAATAAAAAATGGAGCAAGGAGGTTCAGGAGGATATGCTCTGCAGGGATCTGCAAGTGGGCGATTGGCAAAACCGGAGTACCTGGAAGTTAAGAAGCGGGAGACGGCGACAGCCGTAAAATTACTCGCAATACATACATACATACATACATACATACATACATACATACATACGTACATGGAATACAATTACTCGGACCTTGGAGTCGTGATGCTAAAATTTTGGTATCTCAAATCGGCCAAATTTTGATCTCCATTACTGGTGTTCGTCGTTGCACTACTTATTTGCGTCAACGTTTAAGTATTGCAATTCAACGCGAAAATGCAATGAGCGTTTTGGGTACTCTTCCCGAGTCCAGCCCTTTGGATGAACTCTTTCTGTTGTAAAATTTATTTAGTATTCCGTATGTAAATATTTGTATTTAGTTTTATATACTGTATTGTTCAACATTAATAAAAAATTAATACATTTAATTTATTTTTAATTTGTTGCAATATTAAACGTTAAACATCTAAGAACTATTGTAGAAAATGTGCTAGCTTTGTAAGTAAAGTTTACACATTTATAAATTTACTCCTTGATTGTGAAACAAAGCACTTGTAAAGTGCTCAGTATTTCATTTGTAAAGATTTGATTTCGTTTGTAAAGTTAAGCATTTCAAACTAAGACTGTGAAACAAGTTTACAATTTACAGTGATTGTAAATATTGTGAAACGAATCCCAGGGTGAGCTAGGCCTATAAGAGGCTAGTCTACTTTACACTCGCGCATATGACATGATGGAGAGTTGTTGGGATGCCACATAGCTCCTGGAGAGAACGTCTGTGTTATTTGGACCTCAACAAGTCATAAATCGCATTAATGGAGGATACTCCAGGGATCGAACCCGGGCCCACAGGATTATGAGTCCAGCGCTCAAGCCACTGGACTGTCATGTCGGTCCATTTTTTAAGTTAAACTTGTCGTAATTAACTTGGGATTTAACTGAAGCAATGTAGATCCTAGAGAAATTCCTGGAAAAGTGAAGGGTGGATTTTGTGCTCAGGTAGGGGTGCATTTCCACGCTCTAAATTCATCATGGTCACTTATTTTGCGGAATGCCCAATATTTTGGGAAGATGATTTAGTTAAAAAGCCTGCGTGATGAATCTTGTCTCACTGTGAATAGAGAGAGAAAGGAGATGTGTCTTACCTCGTCTGTGTTGTTATTGCGAGGGGGAGTGAAGCGATGTCAGTGGCGGAAGGGACTAGTTGATACATTCTGTAGCGCAAAATAAAGTAACAAAATATCTCTCTTCGTACTGTATAGTTCCGTCACTGAGCTTGTCTTTCAAGAAACTGAGTTCCGATAGCCTGTACAATAACAAGATTTTGAAAGGAATCCTGAAAATTTACAACCCTCCTATAATCTCCACCCTCATTTGAAGGGACTTGCTTTTATTGCTACTGAGACAAGATAAACCTTACCAGGTATAGTCCTTTTTGTCAAGCTAATCTCAAAAATTTATTCGGACGGAAATAGGCTATTCATTACAATAATAAAGCAAAATTGTAAAATTGTGATGTAGGGCTAGGGCTATCCACACTTAACGAACGTAACTCGAAGAATGGGATAATTTAAAAAAAAAATCATAACAAATATTAAAACATATTTTTTTGGCCGATCGTGTTTTTTTTAACAACCTTACCGATGTTGTTGGTAGGCCTTGTAAGATAAACTTACAACACACGTGCAGTAAGTAAATAAATCAAATCAACTTTTATTTATTTACTTAAAAGTAACGAACTATCAGTGTCGCGCATCACTATGTGCTATGAGGAAATAACTAACAATCTTACTAATAAACCGTGTATAGTTTTTATACGAGACTTATGCAGAGTTGAGACAGAAAACTTTACTAATAAACCATGCATAAGCGATGGGTGTATAAACAGGCTGTAACTATACAATGAGAATTGCTTTGCAATAGTTATACACACGAAACCCCTTGTTTAAGCGTTGTATATAGAGAAAAAATGGCCGCTCCTCTAACAGCTGTTCGTATCGACTGTCATTTTATGATGATGGTTGCCTTGTAACCACAGAAGAACAAACCAAAGAGCGCAGGATAATTAGAATAATATTGCTGTAGCTTGTACTCTTCTACCAAAATATATAGTGTGGTAATCGATTAGAGCCAGTTGTACTATCGATACTTAACACGCCACACTAGAGCGCTCTAGCGGATGCAATAGAGAACCTCAGATATTCTATTACCTTTCGTAACGAAGTAATGACGAAACTATGACGTTGCTGTGTAACAGTTATATTGTTATACGCGATGTATGTAGTGATTATTAGTAAGGAATTTATACACGACGTATAAACGAGCTATTCATTGTATAAGTATAAGACAGTTAAACGTCTTTTATTAGTAAGACCGTAAATGTCTTATTATTTCTGTACTCTTTCTAAATTAATTTATTGGAGAGGAGGTTTGTAAGAAAACAAGAATTAATGTAGATAATTGATTAAATGGTGATCTTACTCGTGTTAATTGTGTAAGCATGTGCGGCTTACAGCTGTTTCGGTGTTTCTTCACACCATCCTCAGAGCTAGTAGGCAAGAGTAAGATCGCCATTTAATCAATTATTTATATTCAAATGTTAAAAGTAGTGTACGAAATATTCAACATGAATTAATGTAGATAAGACGTAAGCGTGAAAACCATTTCTGGCGACTTCCAGTTGTTGCTCTGAGCGCCACTCGTGGGGTCGTGGCTGAAGGCGAAAACATCCATGGAGTAAAATACGTATTCAGGCATTAATCTGTACCTATCAACTCTGATGTATAATTAATGTGTTACCTACAAACATTTTTATATGCTATTTATTTATATTGACGTATGATTGTGTCACCTACCTTCTTCTTTGAAGACAAAACTAAACTGTCTATAATCTATTTGATTACAACATTTTCACAATAGCCGGCGAATAATAACAAATGAATGACACCTATCGACAAATATGAATAATAACAAGTGAATGACACCTATCGACAAATATGAATAATAACAAATTAATAACACTATCGACAAATATGAATAATAACAAATGAATGACACCTATCGACAAATATGAATAATAACAAGTGAATGACACCTATCGACAAATATGAATAATAACAAATGAATGACACCTATCGACAAATATGAATAATAACAAGTGAATGACACCTATCGACAAATATAAATAATAACAAATTAATAACACTATCGACAAATATGAATAATAACAAATTAATAACACCTATCGACAAATATGAATAATAACAAATTAATAACACCTATCGACAAATATGAATAATAACATATTAATAACACCTATCGACAAATATGAATAATAACAAATTAATAACACCTATCGACAAATATGAATGATAACAAATTAATAACACCTATCGACAAATATGAATAATAACATATTAATAACACCTATCGACAAATATGAATGATAACATATTAATAACACCTATCGACAAATATGAATAATAACAAATTAATAACACCTATCGACAAATATGAATGATAACAAATTAATAACACCTATCGGCAAATATGAATAATAACAAATTAATAACACCTATCGACAAATATGAATAATAACATATTAATAACACCTATCGACAAATATGAATAATAACAAATTAATAACACCTATCGACAAATATGAATGATAACAAATTAATAACACCTATCGACAAATATGAATAATAACATATTAATAACACCTATCGACAAATATGAATGATAACATATTAATAACACCTATCGACAAATATGAATAATAACAAATTAATAACACCTATCGACAAATATGAATGATAACAAATTAATAACACCTATCGACAAATATGAATAATAACATATTAATAACACCTATCGACAAATATGAATAATAACAAATTAATAACACCTATCGACAAATATGAATGATAACAAATTAATAACACCTATAGACAAATATGAATAATAACATATTAATAACACCTATCGACAAATATGAATGATAACATATTAATAACACCTATCGACAAATATGAATAATAACAAATTAATAACACCTATCGACAAATATGAATGATAACAAATTAATAACACCTATCGACAAATATGAATAATAACATATTAATAACACCTATCGACAAATATGAATGAAAACATATTAATAACACCTATCGACAAATATGAATAATAACAAATTAATAACACCTATCGACAAATATGAATGATAACAAATTAATAACACCTATCGACAAATATGAATAATAACATATTAATAACACCTATCGACAAATATGAATGATAACATATTAATAACACCTATCGACAAATATGAATGATAACATATTAATAACACCTATCGACAAATATGAATAATAACAAATTAATAACACCTATCGACAAATATGAATGATAACAAATTAATAACACCTATCGACAAATATGAATAATAACATATTAATAACACCTATCGACAAATATGAATGATAACATATTAATAACACCTATCGACAAATATGAATAATAACAAATTAATAACACCTATCGACAAATATGAATGATAACAAATTAATAACACCTATCGACAAATATGAATAATAACAAATTAATAACACCTATCGACAAATATGAATAATAACATATTAATAACACCTATCGACAAATATGAATAATAACAAATTAATAACACCTATCGACAAATATGAATGATAACAAATTAATAACACCTATCGACAAATATGAATAATAACATATTAATAACACCTATCGACAAATATGAATGATAACATATTAATAACACCTATCGACAAATATGAATAATAACAAATTAATAACACCTATCGACAAATATGAATGATAACAAATTAATAACACCTATCGACAAATATGAATAATAACATATTAATAACACCTATCGACAAATATGAATAATAACAAATTAATAACACCTATCGACAAATATGAATGATAACAAATTAATAACACCTATCGACAAATATGAATAATAACATATTAATAACACCTATCGACAAATATGAATGATAACATATTAATAACACCTATCGACAAATATGAATAATAACAAATTAATAACACCTATCGACAAATATGAATGATAACAAATTAATAACACCTATCGACAAATATGAATAATAACATATTAATAACACCTATCGACAAATATGAATGAAAACATATTAATAACACCTATCGACAAATATGAATAATAACAAATTAATAACACCTATCGACAAATATGAATGATAACAAATTAATAACACCTATCGACAAATATGAATAATAACATATTAATAACACCTATCGACAAATATGAATGATAACATATTAATAACACCTATCGACAAATATGAATGATAACATATTAATAACACCTATCGACAAATATGAATAATAACAAATTAATAACACCTATCGACAAATATGAATGATAACAAATTAATAACACCTATCGACAAATATGAATAATAACATATTAATAACACCTATCGACAAATATGAATGATAACATATTAATAACACCTATCGACAAATATGAATAATAACAAATTAATAACACCTATCGACAAATATGAATGATAACAAATTAATAACACCTATCGACAAATATGAATAATAACAAATTAATAACACCTATCGACAAATATGAATAATAACATATTAATAACACCTATCGACAAATATGAATAATAACAAATTAATAACACCTATCGACAAATATGAATGATAACAAATTAATAACACCTATCGACAAATATGAATAATAACATATTAATAACACCTATCGACAAATATGAATGATAACATATTAATAACACCTATCGACAAATATGAATAATAACAAATTAATAACAACTATCGACAAATATGAATGATAACAAATTAATAACACCTATCGACAAATATGAATAATAACATATTAATAACACCTATCGACAAATATGAATAATAACAAATTAATAACACCTATCGACAAATATGAATGATAACAAATTAATAACACCTATCGACAAATATGAATAATAACATATTAATAACACCTATCGACAAATATGAATGATAACATATTAATAACACCTATCGACAAATATGAATAATAACAAATTAATAACACCTATCGACAAATATGAATGATAACAAATTAATAACACCTATCGACAAATATGAATAATAACATATTAATAACACCTATCGACAAATATGAATGAAAACATATTAATAACACCTATCGACAAATATGAATAATAACAAATTAATAACACCTATCGACAAATATGAATGATAACAAATTAATAACACCTATCGACAAATATGAATAATAACATATTAATAACACCTATCGACAAATATGAATGATAACATATTAATAACACCTATCGACAAATATGAATGATAACATATTAATAACAACTATCGACAAATATGAATAATAACAAATTAATAACACCTATCGACAAATATGAATGATAACAAATTAATAACACCTATCGACAAATATGAATAATAACATATTAATAACACCTATCGACAAATATGAATGATAACATATTAATAACACCTATCAACAAATATGAATAATAACAAATGAATGACACCTATCGACAAATATGAATGATAACATATTAATAACACCTATCGACAAATATGAATTATAACAAGTGAATGACACCTATCGACAAATAACAAACGGCGATCACACATGGAAATGTTATAGTCCAAAAACAAACTACCGGTATTTATTTAAATTAAAAATTATTAATAATGATTTATTTTTATTGAGATCGGCCAAAAATAGTATGCAATACATGTGTTAAGTGCACAACAGAATTTCGCGAGCTTAGTCTCGTCTTCTCTAACTTTTCCTCGATTCTGTTATAATGCACTTACCACGCTTGTGTAGCAACATACTATTATAATCTTCTGTAGCCTCACCAGAAGTCGACATTTTTAAAATATAAATCCTCTTATAAGGTAATTAATTAAAATAATTGGTGCAATCGTCCACCATCCTGGCAGTGTGTCTTGCTTGGTCGTTGCCCCCTCTGTACAGACTTGCAAACCTTGACACAATTTAATCTCACAAGGTGCTTTCTGATCACGCTCCGACCATAAAAGATGCAGCTTCAGTATCTGAGACAACAATGGAACACAGTTGAGTGAATTGCCTCTCGAAGTAGTTACGATTTTCCAACCGGACCGTACCAGCATTTGCTTTCTTCTTACATGGTACGCAGTTTTTCAAATCATTGTGGCCACATAGGATGAAGAATGGAGTCAGTTCAGTAAGACTTGATTACTATTTTTATTGCAGTCTTCCTGGTCTAAGACTCGCACAATTATTATCATCGTAATAAAGAAATTACTGACATGTTGTAGACGTTCTATTGACAAAGAAAAGAAATGGCTGCGTAATTTTTTTTAAATATTTTTAGTTCCAAAGGTGTTGTGTATTTTTAAATATTTTGATGTTTCGTAGATACACCTATAGTGATCATTTATAGCCGGCTGATTCAAATTTGGGAGTTCCCTAATGTGACAATACCGTATATAAATTATAATACCGTGTGACACAAAAGTCACTTGCCAAATAAGGAAAACAATGTTCTTCATTGTTCTATACACACTTCTAACACTTTTATAATCACTGATTAATTTTACAACTTCTTTACGGTGTTAACTTTTTAGGAAATTACCTGGCTGACTAGTTTCGAAGTGTTATTCTTGTCCCGCGCTTTCTTCTGGTTTCCTGTTGTGGTGGAGTGTGTTCATGATTGTGTCGAAAAGGGTATGTGTTTTAAAAATTAGGTTGAGTGTTCAGGATGTGCTAGGGTGTGTTGTATGTTTGTAAATTTCGTATTATTCTAGATCTAATGTGTCAAGTTTATGGTTTTTTGGTTGTATGTGTAGTATTTTCATGTCGGTGTCTATGCTGTTGTAGTTGTGATTGGAATGTGTGATATGTTGATTTGTTGTGTAGTTTAGCGGTGAAACTCTTATTTAAGGGAAGAATTACACAGAAAGTTGTTAGGAAGATTCTCTTGCATCGCAGTTACATCAATATAAAACATCCAATTGGTATAGTGGTAACGTAATATTTAAATTAAGATTAAAATAAAGCGAGGCATCGTTAGCTCAACAGCTAGAGCTTTGGATTTCCATGCTGGTAACCGGTGAGATCGAAGCCCGGTGGGTCCAACTGAAATTTTTATGGAGAAGTAAAGTGTTTGATGGTAGGTTTTTCACGTGGTACTCTCATTTCCCATGCCAGCATTGCACAATTGCTTAATTAATCCTCATACGGTGTTACATAATTTACGTGTTTTGGTACGCCAAGGACAACACCTTCATGGCGGCTGAAAGAAATGCAAGCTTCGGCACGTCACCCACTAGATGGGAACTCTTGGTTAAATGACTCAAGTGAAGTGTCCGCCTTTAGTTAAAAGAAAAAGAGGAAGAAAAAAAAAAGAAAACATTGAAATGAAGCACGATTCAGCCTCATAATTTGTGTGTTCAATTTAGAAAATATAGTAGAACAACTTAGAAAACTCCGTTGGTCTGCGCATGCATTAATCTTAAAGATTGACACAATATACTATTCACCTCCTCCTTCCTAAATGTCAGTCAATAGTAGCACGTACTGATAGCAGTGATGCATCAGAAGGAATGGAATTTAACTGAAGGGGGCACGGATGGCCCAGCACTGCGACCTATTGAGATCTATTGCGCTAATCCTCGATATGGAATGAGTTGCATGCCACAGATTCCCTACGCGCACCGCCCTAACCACATGACTGCCTTAACGACCGGTACCTACAGCCGACAGAATCCATATACCATTCCTGCTTCGGCAACTTCCTCCAAGGCCCCCCTGTCGGTCCGAGGCGAAACTCCTCCCCCGAGTAGGTCTGCCTCGGGTGCTATTGCAGAAGCCATCCAACGTCGCTTAACTACATTTCACGGAGGCCGGTTGAGAGAGTCAGCAGCTTCGGGAGGCCGCCTGTAGAGTGATCTGAAAAATCAGGAACGGAATGATGGGGAAAGGAAGTGGCAAAGATGAGTTGGGTTTCAATCGCCTGATAAAGTTACCTGATATTCATCTATAGGAGTGAGGGGAAAACCCCGAAAAAACCTCACCTAGGCAACTCGTTCTGATCGGGAATCGAACCCGGGACCGCTGGGTTCGGAGTTAGATTCGCTAACCCCTCTGCCACAACGGTGGACGATGCATCAGATGATTTGACAATCAGTAGCGACAATGGTTCAGATTAATGGAGGTTAAACTCCTACTCCGCCTTCAGCACAGTAGTAAGGTTTAGTAACCTCCTACAACAGAGTTTTGCCAGTTGTTAACCTACATGGCATTGTCGGCGGTGATTACTGGCTTAGTGGTTGGAAGGACAAACGTTTGATTCTTGAACCCGATTATTCTGAGAGATTTATTGTGATGTTTGTTAGTCCATTTGGCTAAATTCTAAGACAGGGTAATGCACACTAATCACAAACTTTGACAGTCGTTCACCTATCAGGAAATGAATAAAGATTACCGCTTGCCAAATCCCGTCTTCTTTTTGTCAGTTCATATTTACTCGTGTCAACCCATTGGCACGATGTGCCTGGAGTTAACGAGTGGGACACTTGCTCCGAGACTGATCTGTCGTGAGTTTGAATCCCTAATTTATTAACGAGTTGAAATTTTATTTTGAGTTTTTTCCAACTGCAAGACGAATGTGAGGCAATCCCGTGGAGAAACCTTCGACTCATATCACCGAATATCATCTTACCACAGTCTAGTACAGTGATGTCAAAGCAAGCGCATTTTTCTGACCTTCGTGCGCGGGCATCAAGCGCTAAGTATGGAAAGAGGAAGGATTGTGTATATGATTAAGCAGACTTTTGGATTAAGAAAACAGTTCAAACGAAACGTGAAATTTTATGTCGTTATTTTTATATGGCTTCTTTCTGTTTGATATTATCTATATTGTCTGTAAAACAAAAGTACTAATACCGGTTTCTTAATATTGCAGTTATGTTTTAAATTTTAATAACATAATATAGAGTAAAGAAGGAATATTCGCATAAATTCCATAGTAGTACAACTATACTGTACTAAATGGATGAAACACATCATTCATAAAGACAGTGATATTCCAAAAAAAGAGATTGAGTATGACATGATAAGTTGGAATTGATATTGATGGTACCTTTAGCCTTATAAAAGTAATCAATAAATTAATCAAAACAATGTTACAGTACAAAGCAAAAATACCTAGGTGCTGTATATGTTTTAAGTTTACGTAATATTCCATAACAAAACTCTTATCGCATTATGCTTTTAATATGATATTTTTGAGTAACTTCCTATCATCAGAATATAAAATTAGTTTCTCGAAATGTGCTAAAGCTATAGAGCTGACATTTTTACAACACATGGGCACGTATCTTTTGCTTATGATGTAACAGTAGTTGCTTTGTTAATTAATTTCCTTATAAACAATTTCCATGCGAATATTTTCAAAAATTTCAATACACTATCTTCAGTAATACGTATTTACGTTATATTAGATTTACGAAAACATTCTGTAAGGCTACTAAATAAATAGGTCTATATCTGAAAATTTCACTTTTCTATAAAAAAAAGTTGAGAAAATAATGCGCTCAGGCTCTCCTGGGCTCTAAAGCGCGCGCTTGCTCCTATGGACATCGATTGACATGACTGGTCTAGTATATACAGTCACGAAGCTTGAGTTGTGAGGGTGCTAGGAACAATAGACTGTGCAGGTACTATTTCACATTGTCTGTAATGAGGCGATAGAAGCGATCGTAATGGTTAGCAACTATCTATGGATGCATATTTACTACGTATTGAGTTTCGTGACTGTATACACTAGACTATGATCTTACTATCACCAATTCCACCGACACTTGATAACCGCACTTTCGGCACAGCGTTCTGAAATAACCCATAAAAAGTGACAGGGATTCCATTGTAATTGCGTTAAATGTTTATGCTGTTCGTGTTTGTTATTGTGAGCATGCCTGGCATTGTAAGGATGTTTCGGAGTTGAAAAAGAAGTTTGATATTTGCTTTCTTTTCTATCTTTATACCCGCCACATTTAAATTTAACTCGTTAACTACCTCATAATCGCTTCCTCATTCCAAGAGGCCAAGTCTTGAGACAATAATACAATCATTGATCGTCGAAACGATTCACACATATGACGTTAATGAGTTGTGTGAATTTGTAATGAATTAATGTCGTTACAGGGAATTGGATTCATTTGGAAATAGTTACGGGGACACTTCACTAAAAATTACATTTTTCGTAATCTTTTTTTTTCAAACAAATTTTGAGAGCATGTTTACTAGGTAAAGGACTGACAAAATCCAAATTTTGAGCTCTCGAACGTGTTTGGCTTTTGATTTTTTTATTATTTTCAAAACCAAGTTTTTAGTACATCTCAATTTTTAAGCTTCGCTTTTTTGGTTATATTCACAAGACATAGAGAAACATTTCTATGCATTCATTTTATGAACTATCTCATTATTTATTTCAATTTTTTTATTTTAAAAATGTTATTTTTCCTGCAATTCACGAAAAAAATGAATAACATAAACTAGCAGCATTTCTCATAAAATAAATGCATAGAAACATGCAGCTACCTCATAAATGCTTGCAGTAAAAATTTCATCCATATTAATTAACATTTGGCACAAAAAAGTTGGTGTAGAATCAAGAAAAATAAACTCACGGAAAAATAGATTTGAAAGTAAAATGAATAGTTATGTAAATTAAAATTCTCCTCCGCTACATTCATCTAGTAACTTCAGGGAGCCAACTTCAGGACAAAAAGTTTGTAGATTTGTAATTAGAGATTTGTAAAAAAGAATTCTTTGAAGAAAAAATAATTTTGACAGCTATTTAAATGCCACGTCCCCTTACAGCATTAATTAAACAAAAGTTTTTGTAATCAGAATTGAACTAAATCTATTTGGGGGTATGAAAATATGCATTCTAAAGAAGTGAAATAGCCAATAAAAATATTTTGGAAAATTTTTCATGTTCTTCAGAGGACATTTCTCTTAATACCTGATTTAAATGCTTTAGAATTAGGCTAGACTATCATAAATTAAATTTCTGTCTTTATACTCCTTGCATTTATTAATTTCATTAATATCTGTACAAATAATAATGAACTCATGTATGTGGAAAGAAAATGTATGTCTTTATTAATTGGGTATACACCCGGTGCCAGTGATGATTCACGGACATTTTTTCCAAACCAAATTTCCCAATGCAATATTTTTCCCTAGCTGATTGATCCCAAAAATAATTTTCTCAATCCAAAATACCCAAGCGCCTTTTTCTCAATCCAATTTTCGTACATTTTTCCCAATCCATATTTCCCAATCCTTCTTTCCGAAAATCACCATTTTCAGAACAAAAATTTGTATTTACATTGAAATAAATATACAATAATTATAAAGTGAAGTTGTATCCTATAGTTCTGAGATAATCTGATATTCTGCCATCTTCTTTAGGCCTATATGCTGTATATTGCAAGACGATAGATTTTATGCGATTTTGAGTTTGTAACTATTTCTTCTTTGGTTTAGCCTTTAGGTCTACGTACTGGCCTAAAGAAAATTCCACCCTTAGAATGTGTACTGGTAGTAACTCTGGGTGTTCAGCAGCTACTCGTTTTAATATCTGAACCACGAGTTTGGCCTTTACACACTCCTGATTCGGAACATGTTGATGTTCGCTGATAAAGCGTCACCTGTCGATTTTGTTATTGCTGTTGTTCTGCATTCAGATTTACGCGAACATTGCCAGTAATCCCCCCGGTTTTCGAATTTCTTCTATAATAAATGAATCCATTATGGATTAATTTCCTGCACCTCTGCTAGAAGTAATTAGCTACCTGTGAATTTTATTCTTCCATCCTGACTGATTTTTATAAAGACTAAGTAATGTTTCTTCTGCCATGCAAAGTAACCATAGTTACATTTCATTAATTAAATATCATTGGGAAGAATGAAGAATGGAATTTTTAAAAATTGGTTTTGGGAAAATGACCTTGGGGACTTCGGATTGGGAAGAAAAGTTAATTGGAAAACTTAACAATGAGAATATTGATTGGGTAAAATGGTTTGGGAAAAATGTCTGGGAACGGGCATTGATAGGTGTAAGGTTATATAAGATACAATAACATTACAATAATTACAGCAATGAAATAACATAGATAAATTAAACGTAAAATTAATTCTAACTATAAATAAATAAATTAAATAATACATCTTGATTACACAACTTTTAACACTGTATCACTTCGGAATATATATTATATGACTTTCTTGTGTTAAATTCTGTCGTACCTGGTTTACATGTTCCGACCTGTTATGGGTCATCCTCAGAACTGTTCGTTGTTGGTCTTGGCGCCTCTTGTTTTGTTTCCTGTGAGGGTGTGTTTGTGTGGTGTAATGTGGAGTACTATATTAGTGCTACATATGACAGGAAATGTAATCAGATCGGTGATAATACTGAACTAGTATATATAATATACATTATAGAACATTGTAGTACACATCATACACATTAACTGGATACAGGGTGATTCACAAAAATTTACCGTCGTTTACGGAGCTTATTTCCGAAGATATTCTGAGCAAGAAATGTCATGTAAACATTTGTCCTAATCTCAATATTTTCAAAGTTGCTTTAATTTGAAGTTGTTAGTAAAATACCTTTTTTTTTATCTAGTTTTAAGGATAAAAAAATATTACAAATAGAGAATGAACAAATATAAATGATACTCGGGAGGAAATTAAACACAGAATAAATATGGGAAATGCCTGTTATTATTCGGTTGAGAAGATTTTATCATCCAGTCTGTTGTCAAAAAAATCTGAAAGTTAGAATTTATAAAACAGTTATATTACCGGTTGTTCTATATGGTTGTGAAACTTGGACTCTCACTTTCAGAGATGAACATAGGTTAAGGGTGTTTGAGAATAAGGTGCTTAGGAAAATACTGTATTTGTTGCTAAGAGGGATGAAGTTAAGGAGAATGGAGAAAGTTACACAACGCAGAGCTGCACGCATTGTATTCTTCACCTGACATAATTAGGAACATTAAATCCAGACGTTTGAGATGGGCAGGGCATGTAGCACATATGGGCAAATCCAGAAATGAATATAGAGTGTTAGTTGGGAGGCCGGAGGAAAAAAGACCTTTGGGGAGGCCAAGACGTAGATGGGAAGATAATATTAAAATGGATTTGAGGGAGGTGGGATTTGATGATAGAGAGTGGATTAATCTTGCTCAGGATAGGGACCAATGGCGGGCTTATGTGAGGGCGGCAATGAACCTCCGGGTTCCTTAAAAGCCAATAAGTAAGTAAGTAAGATATTTCTTTTTCAGATGAAATGATTGTCTAAGAAGGGCCGGTTTGATGGAAGTTCTCATTTTTAAGACACCTACAGTGTCGACAGTTGACATCGCTAAATGAAAGATTAGGTACATAATTGATTCTTTCAACCTAAAAGCGTTTCTTATCTCGGCAATGTCTTCGAGCAGTGACTCGAGATCCACGGTTTGCGAACACTTGTTCGCAACGAGTGAAATGGCTCTCAGCAAGGCAGCAGGCTATTATTTGGGTGTTAACTCTGTGGCAGCGAACACCTGTCAGGCGGGGGGCCCCGTTTGGGGTGCAGGGGAGTAGACATGTACAACCTGGCTAGAATAACATAATTTGGGAACAAACAAAATCTTCGATTTGCACAACTGGCACTATAGCCTATAGGCGCGTTCAGGAAGAATAGCTACAGTTTTCTTACAAAAATATGAAAGTCTTTTCTAATTAGTATACTGACATATTATTTCTTTCTTTCTTTACCTTAGTTTAACCTCTCCCTTTTAGGTATATCTTACATATTATTAAATTCCATAATTTGGTAGATACTTAATACACAGTAAATGAATGAATAAAGGAGCCAGAGAATGAATGAATAAATAAATAATTAAGTTAATTAATATACAAATAAATGAATGAGTAAATGAATAAACTAATTAATGAATATAGGCTAAAAGTAAATGAATAAATAAATAAGTAAATGGAATGAATGAATAAATAAATAAATGAATAAATAAATGAATGAATGAATGAATGAATGAATGAATGAATGAATGAATGAATAAATGAATGAATAAATGAATGAATAAGTGAATAAATAAATAAGTAAATAAATAAATAAGTAAATAAATAAATAAGTAAATAAATAAATAAATAAATAAACGAACGAATGAATAAGTAAATAAATAAGTAAATAAATAAAAAATAAATATAAATAAATAAGTAAATAAATAAATAAGTAAATAAATAAATCAGTGAATAAATAAATAAATAAATAAATCAGTGAATAAATAAATAAATAAATAAATAAATAAATAAATCAGTAAATAAATAAATAAATAAATAAATAAATAAATAAATAAATAAATAAATAAATAAATAAATAAATAAATAAATCAATAAATGAATAAATAAATCAGTAAATGAATAAATAAATAAATGAATAGATAAATAAATAAATGAATAAATAAGTAAATGAATTAATAAGTAAATAAATAAATGAATAAATAAGTAAATGAATAAATGAATAAATGAATAAATAAATAAATAAATAAATAAATAAATAAATAAATATTTAAATAAATAAATAAGAATTAATTTTCATGTCCTGATGATTCCTGACATTTATTTGTCTTCACCCCTTTGTCACTATCCAATTGAAGAACATATGATCTGTTCGTTTAATAATTGCTGACATGCATAGCTTGAACAGGACATACAAAGTAAATGTGTTGTAAATTATTGCTCTTCAGGGAAAGTCCCATGTATTAAACATGTGTTTACAAGTAAATCAAGCTCTACCTTATCGCGACACCTGATTAATGTAGGCTATTATCTTGTAGGGTAGGGGGGGGCCATTTACCAGACGGGTCCTATTTCCGGACACTCCTACGTTTTGTCATTTTGTGCTTATAGAGAATCCTTTATACATTCGTTTACCTAGTTCATGGAAAGCAGTAACGTTCTAGACTTGATTGCAATACATGAGAGTGAGATTGTGTGTGAAATCCGAGCTCCAGGTAGAGGAAAGTGAGCGAAGGTTATTAGAATATCTTTATATTTCGTCCTGTTGTAATGTTGAGCGGTAAATTATTCTCTGTAAATAGTACATACCGGATCTGGCGTAAACAGAATGCAACTACTTTCAGAAATTTTGCGGGAGGCATCATGAACGGAAGCACACAAAATACAACAAAACCACGCACTTGACACTCAGACTGTTGGCGCGGCAACTGACAATAAATGACACAGAAATAAGGTGAAAGGAGGTGTTAGCACAGTCTAGTATATAGTCACGAAGCTTGAGTTGTGAGGTTGCTAGGAACAATAGACTGTGCAGGTACTATTTCGCATTGTCTGTAATGAGGCGATAGTAGTGACCCTAGTGGTCAGCAACTATCTATGGATCCATATTTATTACATATTGAGCTTCGTGACTGTATGTACTAGACTGTGGTGTTAGAGTCAGGTAGATGGAAGTATTTGGGAATGCTTTTTGTTGTGCAGTAGTTCAATATTATCCATTCCCGATAAGAATAAAAATGAGTGTATAGTATATACTAGACTTTTTTTTTAGTAAATACTCTTGTTAATAAGAATAAAAACATTTGAGTACTTACTCATTTTTGATTACATATTCACAACATGAAAACATAGTAGAATATACTCAAGTGTCCATCTTGTATAGAATAGAGTAAGGGAGGGGATTGTCGGATAGGTCTGGTAATGTCGGATAATCTCGGATAACATATTTCTTTTCCATCGAATGGTGCAATCTGATGTGAAAATAATGCATTGCGTTCTCTACAAGTAGACGAACATCTGCATGAATAGCCATTACTGTTGAGTGCTTCACTGTGTGTGAATAGCGTGTTTTCAACGTTTCTGCAAAAAAAAAAAAAAAAAAAAAAAAAAAAAAAACTTTTTGAGGGTAAGTAATGTGATTTATTCGTTACAAGTTATTCTTATATTTACACAACATGGTATGCACTGTTTGATATACAATAGATAAGGCTTCTTAATTCTCTAATTGCAGAAATGCTATCGACAACATGTTTCATGCAGCTGGCTTGTTTTTCTGTTTGTGAAAAGTCGGCCAATGTCGGATACTAGCTGAGGGCAATGTCGGATACTAGCCGAGGGCAATGTCGGATACTAGCCGAGGGCAATGTCGGCTGCCTTTCAATGCTGCTCGCTACATAAAAGCTGCCTTAAACCCATTTATATGTTTTCTGTAACAAACCACTACATTTTTACTCATGGGTATTTTTAATTAATGTAAGTAATTAATTTTCTAATTAATCGAATATTATGAAGTAACGAATTGTTTCTTCTTCTGATATTTTTAGATGCCTAAAGCAAAAGAAAAAAGAGATTCAGTCTAAAAAAATGGAAGTCTGAAGATATGGTAAATGCCATTGTCGCAGTACGGGAGAAAAGAATGGGCTATCTTGCTGCTTCCAAAAGATTCAATGTACCTCGATCAACATTATTTGATTATGTACGATCCAACTCTGAGCCCACCAAAGCCTTTAAATCGAAACTTGGACGAAAACCAATACTCCCAGCTTCACTTGAAGAGAAGCTAGTTGACTATGTGTTAATGATGGAGAGAAAATATTTTGGATGAACCAGAAATGATGTTAAAAGGCTTGCATATCAGTTGGCTAAACAGAACACTATTGTAATAGTTTCTGATATGCAATATATTATTTTAAATGCATTATCATACCTCTTACATAATAATGTCTAATGTATCCGACGTTAGCTTCCCATTCTGTCAGTGATGATATTATTTCTGTTTTGTCTTTGCAAGTTATACAGCAAATACATATTATGTAAATTACCTAATACTTATGTAAAATCTGCAGGAACCCCAAGAGGTTATTTTAATACTAAGTAATTACAGTTCTAACTTTATTCAATTACCTTTATTTTGAAACATCAAAATGGTATCCGACAATACCCTCCCTTACTCTATATACTCATATTTGGTAAGAACGAACGTTGGTATATTCTCATTTTTATAAGTTATTTCTCATGTTATTCTGACTATGGTTTGTAGCATGCTCAGTTCTGAGTATTTGTTGATTTGTGTTCAGTTTAAGGTTAAGTCCAAAAAAATTTCAGAATTAATGAACGAATCTCAAATATAAAAAATACACGAACATGTGGATTCAAAAAACTTCAGAAACCTTCACAGCTTCACAAAACTGAATGTAAATTGGTTAAACACGTATTTTTTCTTATAAAAAACAAAATGTGAATGGTATGTCAGGTTTTTTATTTGACATTAAGGTTATTTTACAAAATGTCACGAAATAGTGTTTCTGCGCTCATCATTTACCCCTATTCTTTTCCTGTGTTTCTTAAAATAATATTTATGTACCACATTCATTTTCATCTCAGAGAATTGACGAACAACGAGAGTGTATTGATTTAGTATGCAGTAATAGTACGTTAGCTTAGCATTCCATTATCTTATAATCCAAATATTAACTATGCTCATTTGAATTGTGTTAAAATGAATAAACTCTGCAATGAAAACAATGGGGTAATGAGCCAAACGAATTATTTGCGCTGTTGTAAAAATTGTTCCTCCTGAGATTCAAGAGCTTCCAGAACCATTTGAAACCTTATTTAACGTAGTACACATCTGTTATCAACACACTTTTCAAATAATATAAAACAGTACACCACCTTATTCCAAGTGGCATCATTTGGTGTAAAAGAAATACATAAAGTCAATTCTACGCCATCATTTAAAGTTCAAGCATAGGCTTATCATTTAATTGGAAATCTTCTTCAAGCTGAGAGTAAGAGCCTTCAGTTCTTACAAGTATATTCCATTTCAGACGCTGACCAATAGTCTATTAGGTCTAATATAATATCAATCTTAACTGAACAACTCCAGAAAGTATTGCATGATAATAACAGTTAAATTAATAGTTTTAAATACAACTTTCAAACGACTTACAAAGTAAAAAAAGCTATTATTCACTAAGTAACTTAATTACAAAACTGTATTTAGATTTAGCCTAAGTCAATATTCATTTCTAACAGCGAAGCGCACGGATATGGCTAGCAATAATAATAACAATAATAATAATAATAATAATAATAATAATAATAATAATAATAATAATAATATATTGCTAGAACAAGGATAAGTTACATAATTTTTTTACATAATATAAAAATCCCTCTAGCATTTGCATACGATTCCTAGCCCTATTCATTTTGCTATTTTTAATCAAAATTTTATGAATAAAAATACGCAGGAGGAAAAGTGTCGATAATGATATGGATTATGCCGACCATGGAAGCATGTCTTGATGCTTGTGTTCCCGGCCGGGAGTAAAGCTGAACGCTCCGCATAATCAAGTGGTTGTACTTTCAACGCTAACATCTAATAGTACATTATGCAACGAGCCTATAATGGTAGTAATTAAGACGCGAGTATGTTTATGAAACGAGCGCAACTTGAAATTATTCATAAGTATTCATGTTATTCTTATCTGACTGGGGAGCGGAACTGACCTTGTGCAATATCTCTCGTAAATTGTGAGATGTGAGCAGACGCGAAAGTATTGATTTTTTCCGAGACACAAATGCCATTGACCTTGATATAATCTAGAGAGTAAAATAAACATTAATCTTGATGTAACTTTGAAATTGATTTCGACATTGAAAAACGAGATGACAAATTGAATTTATTTGAATATTATTTACAATTAACGCTAATTATTATAGTAACAGAACATAACCTTCTGCGACAGTATTGGATTTCCAGCCTCCGTGACGTTTCGCTAGTTGTCTTTCGATTGCATATCCGAGAATAATCGATACTTGCGCTTTCATATTGCTACAATGATGTTTTCTGATTGGTGGAACACCTGAACTTTAATGAATAGGTGTGCTTTAATGAGGTTCATTAAAGGGCTGCTACCAAGAGTATAATTAGTACATTTCGGCATGGTCGAGCATAAAATACTTATAAGTAAACAAAATATGCTATTAATGTTTACTTGTAAAATGAAACACATTATAGGTGCTTTCTTCATTAGCATTTTTACGTAAATGGGGAAGTGTGTAATATCAACTGGTGCCAACGTTTCTTGGTCACTAAAAATGCAGAATTGACATTTTCAGTAAGCAAGGCGCAGTCGACCTCCTGAAGTGTATAGAAGTTTCACTCCTAACCTTGCGTTGAAATCTCCTATTAAGATATATCTTTATTTCGAAGAAATTATATAACATTATGAATTGCACAAGACTGAAAAGAAAAGACCAAGCGAATTAATCTGTGTAGCGTTAAATACGTATTACATCTTCTTACAGAACAGACCAAACGCAGAAAAGCGTACTGATCAAGAACTCAGAGATCCAATTTACGATGCTGGTTCTTCTATGCGGTTTTTAGTGTATGTATGTCATAACCAGAGACCGGAACTTTGGCAGAATGACTTTTTAAATGTGTTAAATCTATCTTCATTTTGAAAGTAAATCTGTACGAATTATACCTTTGTGATTGAAACGTCAAAGTTTTATGTTGCCCTTTTCTGCCTTGTTTCATATAAATGCCTAATTTATAAAATAAATGCTTTTTTTGCTTTTATTTGATTATTTATCTATTATTTATTAATTTATTATTAAAAATTGCCTACAGGTATATTTTAATTTATTTCTATAACTGCTACAATGAAAATGACCACCGAATTATATTATTGTCTTTCAGTAAGTTCATATTCTCTTTGCAACAGTGAGTGTTGCCGTGCAAAAATGTAAACAGTAAGCGTTTTAATTATCGCTTGTGTTTATTTGACAAGGCAACAGTGAGTGTGGGTCTAACGTTATTTTTAACGGTTATTTTTCTTTCAGTTTTCATTGCGATGTTGTTGTAGCTAGCTAAATATTTCATATCGCAACATATCAGTACAACCAAACACAAAAATGCACTTTCCAAGGCTACTGGGAAGAAGATTCCTTTGCTTCCAACAGTAATTGCAATATCGAGTCGAAAATCTCAATTTGCATTCGACTTATGTAAAGCTTTTCTTGCTGCCGAAATCCCTTAGTGGAAAGTGCAAGGTTGTGGGTCTAGTGCAAGGGTTTTGTAATTGCCTTCTATTGCGTATTTTAGCTATTTATAATGTATTTTTGCCTGCCTATTTTAGCTGTTTATGATGCCTTTTTGCCTGTCTATTTTAATGATTCATAATGCCTAAACTTCCGGTCTCTGGTCATAACTTATTTGCAGCCAAATAAGAGATTCATTCAAATACTGTCTAATCGTCAGTTCGTAATCACACTATTATTTCACAGACACAAATGAACACAGGTAAATAAATGCGTAACTTTCGTTATAAAATCATAATACTTTGAGTAATTTAAATTGTTAAGCATTCATATTGATTCAGTTGGAACTCTCTTAGCTGTCATGTAATTTATCGGTTACAAAACCACTTTTATCACCTGCGGAGGTAATAGCGTCGATGGAATTGGTGATAAAGGATGGTATTTTGAGCAAGAATCCGAAAATTCGATTCGCCATAGAATTATTTGACATTTTCCTTACAGCTGAGGAAAACTTCGGCAAATCCAACCAGGTGTCTCGGTGCAGGTGTACCGCTCGTTAGTCCTAGACTCCTAGAGCATGCCAGTGGGCTCAGTCACTTATGGTCCGTCCCAGGGATCTGTAGAGTAACTTCAGTCTATCTGTGCCGGAGTGTATTGCGGGCAGCATCAGCTCAAGGCCGCTAAGGGGTAATATGTTCGTGGTAAAAGGTAGAGTAGAGTTCAGATAGAAATGTTTCCCTCCGTGCAAGCGATTGCTAGCTTCATTCAACCAACACATCCCCAGAGCGATCATTGGTCCTAGCCCTCCCACATATCATTTGCGCAGAGGTCTTGTTTCGTCTTTCTGCTCTACAGATTTCTGGGACGGATCACAGCTAACAAAAGGAAATATCTGTTCGTTCCCGACAAATTTGTGTAATGTATATGTTCTACATGTTAAAGGCTGTGTGATGTATCTTGTCTCACTGTGAAAAGAGAGAGAAAGGAGATATGTCTTACTTCATCTGCGTTGTTATGGCGATGGGGGGAGTAGATCGGTGCCGTCCATCAATCCAGTGGCGGAAGGGACTAGTTGATATAACTTATTTTATTTCATGGAGTGCAGTTTCATAGAAAAGACTTTGCCGACAGACCTTCTACTGTCCACTACTAATTGGTTGTCATAAATAAATGTCTTCCTTACTGTGACGGAAATCTTGTCTTCTCCTGTTAGTAACCAATCACAACCTTCGTTCAGAAGAATTGACAGGCTCCCGTCAAATCCACGTGGAGGCAGAGTTGTCGCATCTTTTCCGAATTTCAAGAATCCCGTCAGTTTCACTGCATAATTTCGAAGGTCACCAGGATTGTGGCAACTGTGCAATGTTGGGACGAGGGGACAGGATGGAATTGTCAGAGGTGTTTGTGCAGGAAGTCATAAATCTGTAAGTGGGTGTTCAAAGGAGCCACCGAACTGCACTTCTTGAAATAAAATAAGGTATACATTCTGTAACGCAAAATAAAATAGCAAAATATCTCTCTTCGTACTGTGTAGTTCCATCACTGAGCTTGTCTTTCAAGAAACTGAGTTCCAGTAGCCTATATAGTAACAAGATTTTGAAAGGAATCCTGAAAATTTACAACCCTCCTATAATCTCCACCCTCATTTGAAGGGGCTTGGTTTTATTGCTACTGAGACAAGATAAACCTTACCAGGTATAGGAATCTGTTCTTGAATTTTTGTCCTCTATTTTTGAGACACGCTGTACATCTGGAAATTATGAGAAGTCTTTTGTTAATATTATTCGAAATATATGTTCGTATGCGAAGATAATATTAAATATACGCAAGCATAGGTCTTTCCCTATCAGAAATCTTAATGTTTTAATTATAGGCCTACGCACCAGACACGGGGAAGATTACAATGCAGGAATTTCTCAAATTTAAATTACAGTCGTTTCAGTAAAGGTCTTCTGCCGAACAGTCTAATTATGTCATTATTTTCGACAAAATTGCGGTGTTAATACGCAAATTATTATAAACCTCTCGTAATTATCTTCAACTTGTCTCTAGAAGAAAGTGTTGAAATTAATTAAAGAGCGGATGAAACTCTTTGTCTTTATAGTTATCAGTATTGCGGTAGATATGTAATGAGCCGACCGCGGTGTATAAACGAATACTTACTTACTTACTTACTTACTGGCTTTTAAGGAACCCGGAGGTTCATTTCCGCCCTCACATAAGCCCGCCATTGGCCCCTATCCTGAGCAAGATTAATCCAGTCTCTATCATCATATCCCGCCTCCCTTAAATCCATTTTAACATTATCTTCCCATCTACGTCTCGGCCTCCCCAAAGGTCTTTTCCCTCCGGCCTCCCAACTAACACTCTATATGCATTTCTGAATGCGCCCATAAGTGATACGTGCCCTGCCCGTTCTCAAACGTCTGGATTTAATGTTCCTAATTATGTCAGGTGAAGAATACAATGCATGCAGTTCTGTGTTGTGTAACTTTCTCCATTCTCCTTAACTTCATCCCTCTTAGCCCCAAATATTTTCCTAAGCACCTTATTCTCAAACACCCTTAACCTATGTTCCTCTCTCAAAGTGAGAGTAGAATTTATTAATTTTGACCTCGCCGTGTTTCCTGGATACCTCGGAAAACGATATTAAAATTTATTGGTATTTCTGATAAACGTTAGTGTAGATGAAATCTTTTAATACCAGATTATTACTTATGATTTTTTTTCTTGTTTCAGGTAATTTTGTTTTACTTCTGACACCTTCTGAAGAGAAATTACAAATAGGCCTATTGAGATTGGCAGGACAGAATGGCAACTTCCGTAATTAACGGTTAGTAATTGGTTGATGCATACAGGGATGTGACCACCCAATATTTAGACTGCTATGCTTCATTGTACTAACCCCTATTAGCCACTTTAACCCTATCGGTCGATTATGCCAAGACTCGCTGTGTATCCAGGGCTAATGTAGACAATCCCATATGCCTCTGGATCAACCTCCTCCGCAATTTGTCGACCGGTCATCGCAGAAATTCTGATGAATGTGATTCTGCAATGTGAGATATGTTGAGAGACTTATTTCGATGTCAATACTGGGGAAACCGGAGATAGGGCCTACCTGAGAAAGCCCCCAACTGTAACATTCTCTGCCACGACTATCACTGTAGATTTTTCAACAGTAATCTCACTAGAGGTTTTGATTTATCTAGAGAAAATCAAAATTCGAGTGGGATTTAATTGACTATTACACGATTAGTAGAAAGTATATAAAGATTAGAAGTAACGAAGTACTCTAATGCAATAAAATATAAATTGACTTACTAAAATTCTATTTCACTAAAATTAGATTCACCAAAACGTTTGAACGGAGCCGACATTTTCAGTTGACTGTCTATGTGGTAAACAAATGACTATCGCAAAGCATGATTTATAGTACCGTAAAGAATTTCCTGTTTGAAATGTTGGCAAACAAAGAAACAAAAGTCCACACCTGTGGATTAACGGTTAGCGCGTCTAGCCGCGAAACCAGATGACCCGGGTTCGATTCCCGGTCGGGGCAAGTTACCTGGTTGAGGTTTTTTCCGGGGTTTTCCCTCAAGCCAATATGAGCAAATGTTGGGTAACTTTAGGTGTTGGACCCCGGACTCATTTCACCAGCATTATCACCTTCATCTCATTCAGACGCTAAATAACCTAAGCTGTTGATAAAGCGTCGTAAAATAACCTACTAAAATTAAAAAAAAAGAAACAAACGGTAGGAAGGTGATAAAAACAAAAGAAAGTATATAAAGATTAGAAGAAATGAAGTACTCCAATACAATAAAATAGATATTAATTGATTTAATAAAATTATATTTCACTAATGTTATCTTCACCAAAACGCTTGAACGGAGCTGTCATTTTCAGTCGAATGTCTATGCGGGAAACAAATGACGATCGCAAAGCATGTTTTATAATATCGTAAAGAACTTACAGTTTGAAATGTTGGCAAAGGAACAAATGCTAGGAAAGTGATAAAATTGTGTGATAAGCAGCCATGATTGGTTGAAAGACGTTCTTTCGTACCGTTTTATTGGTCAAACGTAGTATGACGTAGTATAAGTGTAATATTCAATTAAAAATTCTAGGCTTTACCCGGGGCTCCTACCTGCGCTGCATTCATGTTAAGGCTGGTTTACAATAAACCGGGAATGTAAACGACAACGGAAATATTGTTAAAATAAATTTATTTAAATGTGAGAATACACAATTAACTATTGTGAATGCTCACATTTAAATACATTTATTTTAACAATATATCCGTTCTCGTTCCCTTTGTCGCTTCCGTTCTCTGTTTATTGTGAACCAGCCTTTAGAATGATGGTCATCGGTCAGAAATAAGTACTCCTCTGAGTTTAAAGAATAAGACATAATCTAGCCTTCATTTCCAATCATGTTTACCATTGTCATGATTATATCTACATAATGTCTTACTAGGCTATAATGTACAGTATTTGTGAACTTTACAATTCTACGATCTTCTTGATTTCTTTCCGTCGTCTTACCACATGACTGCGGTTTACTGTCGTACCTAACGAGCGTAGCTGATGAGGACTGATAAAAAGTTAAATTTTTTCTCCCACAATGTTAATAATGTCAAAGGAAGTGCTTATACAAATTTTGGCCACTCGACCGCAATTACGAGGCCGTCCAGAAAGTGATTTTCCCTGGGGCCGTTTACAGAAAAAAGCACAGTTGCATGGAAATATTTATTGAAAAAATACAGCAATTGTAGCACTATTTTTCAACATATCCCCTACTGGAATTGAGACATTTGTTATACCATGGGATCAATTTTTGTATCCTTGTGTCGTAGAAGTCGGCGGCCTGGGATCGGAACCAGCGTTTGACAGCCGTCTGCACCTCTCTGTCGATCCAATACTAACGACACTTAACGCGGCACACTACCGCATACTATCGGATGCGATAGAGGATCTCAGTTATTCTATTAATTTTAGTAATAAAATAATGACGAAACTATGACGTAGCTGTGTAACAGTTGTATTGCTATACACGACGTAAGTAGTGATTATTAGTCAGGAATTTGCACACGACTTATAAACGAGCTATTCGCTGTGTAAGTACAAGACAGTTAAAGGTCTGTATAATTATAGTAAGACCGTATGTGTTTTGGAGAGGATCTATGGATGGTAAAAGGAGCGAATGTGTTATTTTCTGACATTTCCAGTTCCAAGAAGTTTTATATCGCTTCGAATATATTGATGTTGTGGGTGTGTAAAAATTGGTGCATAAATTTCGTATTTGGGAGTAGGCCTAAAAGAATCAAGTTTCTTGTGATCTTCATGGAATACTCTACACCAGTGATGTCAAAGCAAGCGCATTTTTCCGACCTTGACGTCGTGCGCGGGCAGCAAGGGCTAAATATGGAAAGAGGAAGGGTTGTGTAGCCTATATGAATAAGCAACCTGCTGGATTAAGAAAACAGTGGTGCACAAACTTCAAACGGAACGTGAAATTTTATGTCGTTATTTTTATATGGCTTCTATCTGTTTAATATTATCTATATTGTCTGTAAAACAAAAGTACTAACACTGATTTCTTAATATTGCACTTGTGTTTTAATCTTAATAACATAATAGAGAGTTAAGAGGAATATTCACTTAAATTCCATAGTAGTATAATATTATACTGTATTAAGTGGATGAAACACATCATTCATAAAGAAAGTGACATTCCAAAGAAAGAGATTGAGTATGACATGATAAGTTGGAATTTATATTGATGGTATCTTTAGCCTTACAAAAGTAATCAATAAAGTAATCAAAACAATATTACAGTACAAAGCAAAGTTACCTAGGTGCTGTATATGTTTTAAGTGTAACTAATATTCCATAACAAAATTCTTATCGCAATATGCTTTTAAGGTGATATTTGTGAGCAACTTCCTATCATCAGAATATTAAATTATTTTCTCGAAATCTGCTGAAGCTATAGAGCTGACATTTTTACAACACATGTGCACGTATCTTTTGCTTATGATGTAACAGTAGTTGCTTTGTTAATTCATTTCCTTACAAACAATTTCCATGCGAATATTTCCAAAATTTTCAATACACTATCTTCAGTAATACGTATATATGGCATATTAGATTTACGAAAACATTATGTAAGGCTACTAAATAAATAGGCCTATACCTGAAAATTTCACTTTTCTATACGAAAAGTTGAGAAAATATTTCTTTTGAATAAAAAAATCAAACTTGTGAAAAATGAGCATTAAAATTAAAACTTACATTCCTATAATGCACTTATACTTGTCAGGCAAATCTAAAAATTAATATGGATACAGTTTTAATAATTCTCTTCCCTTTATCTATTGAATCAGTGCTGGCCATCCCTGAATATAACTCGACCAAGCGGCATATACCACCTCTTTCGTCTGTCTCTTTCCTTTCCGCTGTAAAGCGCTCAGGCTCTCCTGGGCTCTAAAGCGCGCGCTTGCTCCTATGGGCATTAATTGACATGCCTGCTCTACACAAATATTTGAATAGCTATGTTCGTCTCTTTCCAGATATCTTTTTATAGTGCTTACTGCCACTACCACAATCCATAATACTGTAGGCTATATGTCTGTATTTTTACGGAAAATATTCTTTGATTTGCATTTTCCAAACTTAATACGCTTCTCAGTGTAGTTAAATGCTAGCATTCCCCGTTAAATCCCTTTGACTAATATATTGAAAATCAAATTTACGATAGCGCAAAGAGCCAGAATTTTATTATTTCATATAGAATTATGTTTTTAAAACTGTACAAATTTTCAGATTTTGATGGAGATAGACGAGGTGAAGGCTTTGATGCAGTAAAACTAGTTAGAAGAATGGTTGAACTGGCAGCTCGGGCACCTGACATACCTACATATGAGTTTAACAAGCCATCCGGGAAGATATCTTACAAGGATATATCCAAGAATGAAGACGGCTTTGCAAGAAAGCGGGTGAAGAATGATACTAAGTGGCTTATAAAATTTCTATACGACAGAGGCGTGAATTTTGAGAAACAGCGGCGGTATCTGGACAAGAACGTTGCAGAACACTTTGGGAATTTGCTATCCAGATATCGAATTCCTTTTAAACCATGGACTCTTAGGAACATGGGTCCAGAGGTTGTCACCTTGCCTCGAGTAGCATCTGCTTTTGCTGCTGACACATGTTGGATGCTGTACAAGGACGTGATCAAACCTTTGGTTCCCTACAACATGTTACTTGACGAGAATGAATCAGTTCCCATGTGCCTCTTTGGAACTGAAATGCCTGCTTTAATCCCAAGAGATGAAATGAACTACTCTTATGCTCCCAAATTGGTTGACTTGGCCTTGTGGGTAGCGTGGCAGTTTGACGACATAATCAACAAGAAGAAAACCAAAACCAAAATTGATAAGATGAAATATTACCTGCAGGTTGCTCGCAACAATCAAGTGTTTACTGATGCCGCAAGACACTCCTTCTTGAAGGAGGTGAAGATTCTAACTGAGACAGGGGAATTGCAGCCAGAGGTCTTACGAGTGTGCGAGAAAGCTGGAGAAGCATGGGCCAGATACATAGAAAACCCAGATCCTGATAGGACACGGGATCCGTTCGAGGAAATTATGCAGGCCATTTTTGATGTTGATCTTCTGGCGCCAGGTACAGGTGTGGAAGCAAAGGATCCAGTGGCAGAAGAGGCTTAGTTTGAAGGCAAAATCCCAGAGATACATCTATTCAGATCAAGATTACAGCTCGACCAAGTTAAGTCTGCGAGCCGAGAGGGGAAGTTGGAGGCAGTTCTGTAGTGAAAGGAGGCGGTAACGAGAGGAGACCAGTACAGTCTCATATGAAGCAAAGTTTTCCTACTGCGCTTCAGTTCATAGAGCGGTAACAATTTAAGACGCTTTGAAATAGACTGTACTTCTACTTCTGCTTGACAGTAAGTTTTGGCGTTCTGATTGGCCAGCGTGGGCGTAGGAGATAAAGTTGCATGAGGGGGGAGGCTGGGGGACAGCGTAACTGTTGCCTTTATCTGAAGACAAGGACAAAAAATGCGTGCGCTCCGTAGTGTATTTTGAACGATGTCCACACGTTGAAATCTGAGCGTCAAGGGATCTATGTGGCAACTGTGTTTTGCCTCTACATTCCATCCCGATATCCCCACTCGCAGACTTGACTTGGACAAGCTGTAAGAATATAGGAAAATGGAAATGGAGTTTAAGGCCATGATATGTGATCTGATAGAAAATAGTGATTTGAGTTATTTCCATCATAAATTGTGAATAATTGATCAATTTGATATCCTGAAAATGTTTCTAAATAGTTATTAGTGCTTGTTGATGTGATACAAATGTTGGTGGAGTGAATAAATATTCATTATTTTTTTCTTGAAATTATAAGGGCGTTGTTTACTTTAGTAACCTGGCTTAATACTGTTATATTGCTTCTGCTACACACATACATAAGTGTTTTGCCCATGGACAGGTCTTTCACTGCAAACTTAGCTATCTCCAATCTTTCCTATTTTCTGCCTTTCTCTTAGTCTCCGCATATAATCCACATACCTTAATGTCGTCTATCATCTGATACCTTCTTCTGCCCCGAACTCTTCTCCCGTTCACCATTCCTTCCAGTGCATCCTTCAGCAGGCAGTTTCTTCTCAACCAGTGACCCAACCAATTCCTTTTTCTCTTTCTGATCAGTTTCAAATCATTCTTTCTTTACTCTCTCTCTTTCCAACACAGCATCGTTTCTTACTCTTTCTGTCCACTTCACACGCTCCATTCTTCTCTATATCCACATTTCAAATGCTTCTATTAGTTTCTCTTCACCTCGTCGTAATGTCCATACAATGCCACACTCCACAAAAACACTTCACTAGTCTCTTCCTTAGTTCTTTTTCTAAGATCCGCAGAAGGTGCCCCTTTTTCTCTTAAAAGCTTTCTTTGCCATTGTTATTCCTCACTTTGACTTCCTGGCAGCAGCTCATTTTACTGCTTATAGTACATCCCAAGTATTTGTAGCTGTTCACTTGCTCTACTGTCTCGTTTAAAATTCGCAAGTTTACCTTCTTTATTTTTCTTCCTATGACCATGGTCTTCGTGTTGTTTGCATTTATCTTCATACCATACTGCTCAAGCTGTCATTTAGCTCCTGTAGCATATCCTTTAGTATCATCTCCTCTTCTGCTAACAACGCCATATCAGCAGCAAATCTTATGCGCTTCATTTTTCTAGACAGTCAAAGACAGTCAAATCTGTGTGTAAGCAAGTTGTGTGAAAAAACAGCCAAATTTGTAAGTCTTCATACATAACACGTTATATGATATTTCCCAAATTTTAATATTCTTAAACTATGAAGACTTGTAGGCCTACTTTTATATTAATTATGCACATTAGTTTAAGGTTTTAATTATTGATAATAAGGGTATATGGTATACAAAATAAAAGATTATTATATTGTTTTCCAATCATGTATTTGATGATGTCGTTCGGTACGACGAAAACGTTAAACTATACTAATAATAAATATGTAGCCGACATTTTTCTGGTAATTTTTGATTTTCCAAAAATAATTGGTCCTAACATATATAATTAACCACCCTGAAACCGAAAATTGCTTTTTTGAAATTTTTGTTTGTTTGTATGTCTGTCTGTCTGTCTGTCTGTATGTTTGTTACCTTTTCACACGATAATGGCTGAACGGATTTCGATGAAAATTGGAATATAAATTAACTTCGTTGTAACTTAGATTTTAGGCTATATGGCATTCAAAATATATTATTTGAAAAGGGGGTTATAAGGGGGACTGAATTAAATAAATCGAAATATCTCGCTTATTATTGATTTTTATGAAAAATGTTACATAACAAACGTTTCTTTAAAAATAATTTGCGATAAGTTTTATTCCTTAAAAATTTTGATAGGACTGATATTTAATGACATAAATGAGTTTTAAAATTAAAATAACTGCCATCTAAGGCCGTGTAATGAATTAAAAAGCAAATGACTTCGTCTATAAGAGGCCTTGGACAGCAACAATCGAAAGCTATGAAAGATAGCCTACAGAGAATGTTTCTGTGTTTGTATGAAGTAATATCGGAAGCTAAATTAACCGATTTGCATAATTAATTATTATTTCACCATTGGAAAGTGTAGTTTCTCTAGATGGACATAATGCTATAATGTTATTACAGTAACTTCTGATATAATATAATATAATATAATATAATATAATATAATATAATATAATATAATATAATATAATATAATATGTAATATAATTTAAGTTATTTGAAGGGTTCAGAACCATAGTGGGCCAAGCGCCATTTACTGAATACATAGAAAACAAGGGTTAAAATTAAGTTATTACCATAATTCAATGGAAACCTATAACAAGTAAAATAAAATATACACATTGAATCTAAATGATGTCAATCTTCATTAAACTATGGTTGCATGTAATAAAAATTAAGAAAGATGTTAAAGGAATTGTCATTGCACCAAATGAGTGTCTCTGGACCAAAATGATCGCATTTTAATTATTTGGATGCAATTTAAATTAAGAAGTAACATATTAAACGATTTATCCTTCTTTCAAACACGAATGTTCCCTGGATCAAATGTCCTATTTTAATTATGTAATTACTTTATATTTATTTCTAACGGGTGCAGCGGAGCGCACGGGTACGGCTAGTACCTAGAATAAATATGTAATATAAAGGTTTACATCTATATACAAGATGTTACGTCATTGACGGAAAATATCAAATCATTCATTGTTATTTTATAATAATTTTTAAGTAGATTCTCGCTGTCATAATGAGCAGTAGTAGACGAAATAGTGATATTATATTGGAAACAGATATTCAAGTATCTCGAGATAATACCTACCAAAATCCACATTACACTCGCCCGAATTCGGGCCGTCTTCGAAATGATGATGTCACAAACATCTGGTTAAACAGTGCGCATCTTTGTTTTCATTGTTCGTCATGTCTGTTTCATTTGGAACAAAATTAAAATTAGTACACTAGACGGTTTCCACTACGTATTGTCAATTGAACTCAGAACTATTGATGTGAGCTGGTCTCATGATACGGTCCTCTCCAGGGAAATGAATGCGTTAAGTAAGACAATGATACGGGAACGTTCGCCCATGTATCGGAAAGGGTTGAAACTCATTTGAGCACTCATACACGATTCATATAACCCCGTGTAGGAGGGACGTTTTAAATGATTCCTTCAGCCAAACACACCAAGCACCAACTTCACTTAGAGTAGTTCCATTTTTAAAATATGGCTGAATAGTGTTTGTACTTACGTAGGAGCAATGTTTCATAAAAAGCGAGAGATCTCTTGAAGTTTTTTAACCCCCTCCCAGCCATGACGGACAGGGCGTGGTTTATTACTGTCAGTCTTTTAATTTAAATGGGGAGGGGATCAACATGCTGTCCCTTTTTGTATTTAAAATTGAAGTTGTATTTTTCTTTTTATTTTTAGGTTTTAAATAATTTACAACGTGAAACAGGGGGAGGGATCACCTATGTTTGATGGAAGGGAAGTTGCGGAACTCTTCAATTTTTTAATTGGTTATTGCAAAATCAAACTCATTTTGCAGTACAGGGATATGCACTCTACGGCCCTCGGTTCGAAACAGACATTACGATGAATTTATTTCCTCATCGAGGGATATTTGTCAATTCAAATGTTAAACCAAACAGACTGGTCCTTTTTTAATGCCTTGTTACATAATATGTGTTATCAGGATTCGATCCCAGACACTGATAGTTTGGATTATGTAATAATTTGCCTCTATCTCTGGTATCCACACACATGTTAAAACTTTTCCTTCCGTTCCTGTTTTGTTTAATACTACTACTGATACTACTACTACTACTACTACTACTACTACTACTACTACTACTACTACTACTACTACTACTACTACTACTACTACTACTACTAACTTACTTACTTACAAATGGCTTTTAAGGAACCCGAAGGTTCATTGCCGCCCTCACATAAGCCCGCCAGCGGTCCTTATCCTGTGCAAGATTAATACAGTCTCTATCATCACACCCCACCTCCCTCAAATCCATTTTAGTATTATCCTCCCATCTACCTCTCGGCCTCCCTAAAGGTTTTTTTCCTTCCGGTCTCCCAACTAACACTCTATATGCATTTCTGGATTCGCCCATACGTGCTACATGCCCTGCCCATCTCAAACGTCTGGATTTTAAGTTCCTAATTATGTTAGGTGAAGAATACAATGCGTGCAGTTCTGTGTTGTGTAACTTTCTCCATTCTCCTGTAACTTCATCCCGCTTAGCCCCTAATTTTTCCTAAGCACCTTATTCTCAAACACCCTTAACCTATGTTCCTCTCTCAGAGTGAGAGTCCAAGTTTCACAACCATACAGAAGAACCGGTAGTAGAACTGTTTTGTAAATTCTAACTTTCAGATTTTTGGACAGCAGACTGGATGATAAGAGCTTCTCAACCGAATAATAACACGTATTTCCCATATTTATTCTGCGTTTAATTTCCTCCCGAGTGTCATTTATATTTGTTACTGTTGCTCCAAGATATTTGAATTTTTCCACCTCTTCGAAGGATAAATCTCCAATTTTTATATTTCCATTTCGTACAATATTCTGGTCACGAGACATAATCATATACTTTGTCTTTTCGGGATTTACTTCCAAACCGATCGCTTTACTTGCTTCAAGTAAAATTTCCGTGTTTTCCCTAATCGTTTGTGTATTTTCTCCTAACATATTCACGTCATCTGCATAGACAAGAAGCTGATGTAACCCGTTCAATTCCAAACACTGCCTGTTATCCTGAACTTTCCTAATGGCATATTCTAGAGCGAAGTTAAAAAGTAAAGGTGATAGTGCATCTCCCTGCTTTAGCCCGCAGTGAATTGGAAAAGCATCAGATAGAAACTGACCTATACGGACTCTGCTGTATGTTTCACTGAGACACATTTTAATTAATCGAACTAGTTTCTTCGGAATACCAAATTCAATAAGAATATCATATAAAACTACTCTCTTAACCGAGTCATATTCCTTTTTTAAATCCATGCATAACTGATGTACTGTACCCTTATACTCCCATTTTTTCTCCATTATCTGTCGAATACAAAAAATCTGATCAATAGTCGATGTATTACGCCGAAAACCGCACTGATGATCCCCAATAATTTCGTCTACGTACGGAGTTAATCTTCTCAAAAGAATATTGGACAAAATTTTGTACGACGTCAACAAAAGTGATATTCCTCGAAAGTTACCACAGTTGGTTTTGTCCCCCTTTTTAAAAATAGGTAGAATTATGTACTCCTTCCATTGTTCTGGTACAATTTCCTTTTCCCAAATAGCAAGTACAAGTTTATAAATTTCGCTATATAATGCACTTCCACCCTCTTGTATTAATTCTGCTGGAATTTGATCGATACCTGGAGACTTGTACTCTTTCAGATTTTCTATCGCAATTTCGACTTCTGAAAGCGTGGATTCGGGGATTAATGGCTCAGGAGTTTGTATTTCAATTTCGTCCCGATCATTTCTATTTGGCCTCTACTACTACTACTACTACTACTACTACTACTACTACTACTACTACTACTACTACTACTACTACTACTACTACTACTACTACTACTACTACTACTACTACTACTAATACTAATAATAGCCCGAAAGTTTAGGCATTTATTTTGACTGAAATAGGCAGGCGAATATTTACTTACTTAATGACTTTTATCCACACCTGTGGAGTAACTGTTAGCGCGTTTGGCCGCGAAACCAGGTGGCCCGGGTTCGATTACTGGTCGGGGCAAGTTACCTGGTTGAGGTTTTTTCCGGGGTTTTCCCTCAACCCAATATTAGCAAATGCTGGGTAACTTTCGGTATTGGACACCGGACTCATTTCACCGACATTATCACATCTCATTCAGACGCTAAATAACCTAAGATGTTGATAAAGCGCCGTAAAATAACCTACTAAAATAATAAAAAAGTAATGGCTTTTAGAGAACCCGGAGGTTCATTGCCGCCCTCACATAAGCCAGCCATCTGCCCTTATCCTAAGCAAGATTAATCCAGTTCCTGCCATTATATCCCACCTTTCTCAAGCAATATTAACATTATCCTCCCATCTACGTCTTGGCGTCCCCAAAGATATTTTTTCCCTCCGGCCTCACAATTAACCTATGCATTTCTGGATTCAACCATACGTGCTATATGCCCTCCCATCTCAAACGTCTGGATTTATTGTTCCTAATTATGTCAGGTGAAGAATAATACAATACGTGTAGTTCTGTGTTATGTAACTTTCTCCATTCTCCTGTGACTTCATCCCTCTTAGGCCCAAATATTTTCCTAAGCACCTTATTCTCAAACACCCTTAACTTGTGTTCCTCTCTCAAAGTAAGAGTCCAAGTTTCACAACCATAAAGAACAACCGGTAATATGACTGTTTTATAAATTCTAACTTTCAGATTTTTTGACAACAGACTGGATGATAATAGCTTATCAACCGAATAATAACAGACATTTCCCATATTTATTCTATGTTTAATTTCCTCCCGAGTATCATTTATATTTGTTACTGTTGCTCCAAGATATTTGAATTTTTCCAGCTCTTCAAAGGATAAATTTTCAATTTTTATATTTCCATTTCGTACAATATTCTGGTCACGAGACATAATCATATACTTTGTCTTTTCGGGAATTACTTCCAAACCTATTTTTTTCCCTAATCGTTTGTGGATTTTCTCCTTGTTTAATACTAGTAATAATAATAATAATATTATTATTATTATTATTATTATTATTATTATTATTATTATTATTATTATTATTATTATTAAGAGCCCGGAAGTTTAGGCATTTATTTAGATTGAAACAGGCAGGCAAATACTTACCTACTTAATGGCTTTTAGAAAACCCGGAGGTTCATTGCCGCCCTCACATAAGCCCGCCATCGGTCCCTATCCTGAGCAAAATTAATCCATTTCCTACCATTATATCCCACCTTTATCAAATCCATTTTAATATTATCCTCCCATCTATGTCTTGGCGTCCCCAAAGATCTTTTTCCCTCCGGCCTCACAATTAACTATGCATTTCTGGATTCAACCATATGTGCTACATGCCCTGCCCATCTCAAACGTCTGGATTTAATATTCCTAATTATGTCAGGTAACTTTCTGCATTCTCTTGTGACTTCATCCCTCTTAGCCTCAGCTATTTTCCTGAAGGACCTTATTGTCGAACACTCTTAGCCTCTGTTCCTCTCTCAAAGTGATTATTGGAACGCCATTGTGTGTTTTTGATTTCGAGTAATGCCTCATTAATATTTACTATTTAAACTTCCTCAACTTGGTGAGGTTGCCAAAGACAAATAATGTTAAAGAGTAACATTTAAAATGACATTAAAAATGTCTTACAAGAAATTTGTTTACAATAAACTGAAATTTACAGTAGATAATATTTCACATAATGAAAATTTGCAGTAAAATAAAAAATACAGATAAAAAAATAGAATGAGAAAATCCAATTTGAATTGAAATAAAAGTATCGCCGTAAAATCTGCGAAGAACCCTTCAAGGCTATCGTAGAAATTTCCTTAATTCTTGCTGTTGGGACTCCAAATTTATGACAGAATGACACGAATTGTTTTGTTATGGTCTCTCTAGTGCCCACCATTAATCCGATGACTTCTATATCCTTGAGTTTATATGATGTTTTTTAATAAGGGATAGTTGGTTCATAGATTGTCCTTTTCTGTAGATTGACTCCTCGGGTTGATTCTGATGCGTCTCGAATGTGATGGTCGGATCCAGAGTATAACCTTACTGAAAACTATTGCAGTCTATTTAATTTTATTATTCCCGACTGAATTAACATGTGGATAGGCCTACTAAATATGAACAAAGTTCATCCGTTAGTTTAGTAAAAATGTCAGTAACTCTTCATGCAGGTTTTTCAAGATTATAATTGTAATTGAAATTGAACTAAGGATTTTGAATAGAAACTCAGATCAAATCTTGTATATCTAGAAAGGAATATTTTTATAGAAACAAAATATTTTTGTAACTATGGTTGCACGTGTTATGTCATCAAAATATTTTTAAATTACACCCTATCTTTTTTAATATCATCTGAAAGAGCGTATGGAATACTTCATTTGTTTTATATAGAAGCATTATGATTATGGTTACTATGGTAACAATTTTATCGCTGTTAGTGTCTATGTTATGAAAGTGGTTTTATTGATGAAATCAACATAAAACGAGACATTAATGACTAAGGTTTTACAAAAAGTGGTCAAAATATCATTTTTAGTTTTTTTTTGTACGAAAATATTCCTTGAGCACTTAGAAAGTCGGTAATCGGTTTTTGCTTCTACGTCTTTTTTCAGCTCCAGGAACGATTGTCATTTAAGCCTCCCCCATATATCAGAATTGTATCTCTCTTCACAAATTTGCCATTTACTTGAAACTACATTTTTGCTGTTCAAAATTCTCCATGTGTATGCAGTTTCCACCAAACTCAATGAAAATATTCGTACGTGCCCATGCATATAGGCCTATTATCTGAGATCTAATGTTGAGACCAGGGTGCTGAATTGGAGTTAAATCGCTCGCTTGAACTCGGTCGAATGTCGCACGCTCGAGTGAGATAAGATCGGTCGCGATACGCTCGTAATAAATAGAAGCACAGTACAAGGTCATCTCACCGACATGTCTTATCTTGTATGGAAGGCGACAGATAAGATACACATATGTTTTGCTTACACGGTAAAAATAAGGATTTATTTTCTGCGTTTATGACAAACGTTTAATGGAACGTACCAAAACAGTAACATGAAGTTATAAATAAAATAGTATGAAAAACTTCGATATACAGTTATTATTGCTAATTAATAATTATTCAATATTTGATTTACCACATACATAATATGATAGGTCCATATATAGTGTTCCTTCTATATATTGTGACAATGTAGAAACGTTTTACAAAATATTATTATATAGCAATAAATTAATAATAATATTAGTGCAGAGATAACGTCACAGAAAATAAATTAAAACGAATAATCATGCTGCACAACTGTTACAGGCGCAAAGATTGATACACTAATTATTATTATTATTATTATTATTATTATTATTATTATTATTATTATTATTATTATTATTATTATTATTAGAAAACGTGATACATTTCTTGCATTATCGTGATTGAGTTCTCCGTTTATAATAATTACATTTACATCCAATAACATCTATCAGATATGGCAAAAACAAAATCACTCAAGTGTGTGGGGGGGGGGAAACATTTACCTACAACATTTATATTACTTTTTTGTAGTTGTACTATGGAGAGATTAGTTAAACACTGCAAAGTTTTGAAATGCTAAACATCTATGATGTTACGGGTCATTCCATATCAAATCAACAAGGCACTCAACCCGACCGACTCAGATTTCTTTCAAATTTTGAGGGTTTGTTTTACCTGACGCGCTAACTAAAACTGCCGAGTTTCATATGTCCTGTGCTTTTCGTTTTTTGTCAGTGGCGTTTCGAACATGAAGAAAAATCACATTTTTGTAAGCACGCCGCTTCAATTAAAATTATATATCTCAACAACGTCTCCAGATAAATTTACAAAAATTGGGCGATACGTTCTTAATATGTGATAGTTTTTATTGCTTATATTGTTTTCTGCATGTATTCAATTACACTAAAAAAACATGGTGAAACAATTTTCATATACTCATATTTAAAAATGCAGGGGTTCTATTTTAATGAAAAAAAAAAATATAGTATGCCTCAATTAGTGATATAATGAACTGATAAGTTTCAACTTGGAATCATTATAGGTTACAAAGATAAAAATTATTATGTCACAGCAAGCGTAAGCTAACCGTATAAGTCGCGATAATTATGTCCCACACATTCGTTGTTTTTAAATATATTTGATCATATTCTTGAATGTCGCTATGTAATTTAACATGTAGTACATAATTCGAATTTTTTAAATTATTACCTGAAATAAATTGTCACATGGATTTTGTTAAACCTGAAGTTCTGTAAGAAATGCTTACCTTTCATTGCTGAGATGAAATAGCCTGATCATCTTTCCAGACAGGATGCTGCGTTGTTTCAACTGCATTTTAAAACTGCTTAGCAAGTATAATACCCATCCTAAACAGCAGGACTATATGAAACTTGTGTTCCAGGCACTGCGGTGGATTTTGCAAATCGAAGAGCAAGCATTTTTTCCTCTTCAGTATAGCCTTTCTTAGTCGCATAAACGGTATTAATGTTTGGGAGATGATTCCTTGTCCAGTCGTACAATTCCCTAGGTGTAGTTATTTGTTTATCGATGGTCTCTGCAAACTAGCACAAGCCGCAAACCTTTTAAGTGTCCCACCTACAACGTCGTAGATCTTTTGCCATGCGATATGCAAAAATAATGCAATTCTGTTGGAAATCCAAAATCTTCTCCATGTAATGTGAGGTTCAGGAAATTTTTTCCTATTTTTATACTGAGCAGAGAATCCATCGGAGAAATATATAATTTTTGTGGTGAATTACAGATGTTTGTTTTAATGACTCCATTAGATATTTTTGAAACAGATGTACAGCTGTAGTGTCATATTTCGGGTAGTGTGAAATTATTACCAGATTTTTAATAGAGACTGTATCGGATGGCGATTCGTTATAATATATTACGAAAGTATGAATGGTTGTCTGCACATTAGTCCTGTGATGTGACTGAATTTCATCTTGGATTACGAAATAATAGTTTTCAGCGAAGTCGCATAACACAATAAGCAGGCATGGCTGTAGAAATGCTTTCATATCACGTAGAAACTTACTTCGTCCAGATTATATAAATGAATGAGTCAGTAAATCACAAAGTTTCTCCAGTCGAAAAATTTGTCTGTGGGTTTCATTATAGTCTCAAGCGTTGATCGGTCAGTCGTCATCCACTGCTTGTAGGTCACTGATTCACTGAAGTTTTATACGAAACATTTCTCTAAACTCTCTCTTATTTTGAATGGTTCAGGACATCCTGTACATTTCCTGAACAAGCAATTTATATGAGGAGGATTGCACACCATAGTAGCCAAGAAATGTTAAGTTGGAAAGTATAAAGAAAAATTTTCTTGAAATCCACGTAGACCTGAAACTTTAATAAATTGCTTCCGGCATAAGTTTTACATTCTGATAAGGACACAAACACAGACAGTATAGTCCACTAACTCCAGCTAGAATACAATTTCTTGGTCAGGGTTAGAATTTTTAAACACTGCATATAATTAATTTCTGCTCATGTGATTTACTCCCTGATTCTTTAATCACAACAAATATTTCTTACCAGGCATAATTCTGCTTATCTCGTCAGAACAACAGAATTCTTTAACTTTACCGGCAACAGCCGCGAGCAAGGGTTTTCCAGGTTTCGGATTTGGTGAACACAAAATTCCCTTTCCCTTTGCCAGGACTTTGGTTTTCCGAATTATGTATTCGAAAGCTGAAAGAAACTCTTTTTTATATTATTTACGCTCCAACTTTTATGTAGTAGTGTTAAAATGGTGATTTTCTCACGTTTACCTGAATTTTGAAAATTTCCCTGCAACTGAGACAACATTTCAGAATCAGAAAGGTCCTGGTTCCTCGGCATCTTTAATACCGAAAACTTTGTCTTTTACAATATTTTCAAATTTCTGTCTCTTATATTTCTCTTGTTGTAGCCTTTCTTGTTTAATAAGGAACACACCTTGGTCAAAAAGACTTGTATTTAATGAACTTACATTTGCTGTAGAGTCAACGTATTCTTCATTACTAGAGTCATTATGAGGATTCTGCATAATAGCATTATATTATATTTTTATTTCTTTGCGACACATAGCGCACACCTTTTGTTCCTGTTTTAAACCAGGAAATACATTAAGCATCCACGATATAACACTTCTTAAATTTTTCCTCTAATTACAATGCCTTGATTTCTCGAAGGGATTGCAGCAAACATAGACCTATAACTTAAAACGCGACTCCATTACATCGCACAAAACTACCACATACTACGAAAACTAACGACACTGCACTTGAAACAGACTGCACGTTTTGTATAAATTGAAGACTGTATAAACTGCCACTCTTGACGGCCTGACAGATCTACGAAGCAGCTTATCAGACAAGTACGAACTCGCGCGCATGCAGTGTTGGTGTAAGACGGGTTTAAGTGCTACAAACCAATACATTGATATATTTTTTACTGATATTCCTGAAACGTTTCCAAAATGAAATTTACACCAAGGGGAGAATACTTTTACCTCTATAACATACATTTTTCGCGAAATAATTTATGTCCCGCATTTATAGATATTTATTGTTAAAATGTGTTTCACGTGACCATTCAATAAAGAATTCATTACTTTGATGCAAACCTATTTTTATTGAAACGTATGATCCCTTAGCTTTAAAATAAGCCCAAGTTTAAGATTCTACCTCAATTAGAAGAGAAGTTATGAATTATTTTTATTGACATAGTATGCGACAGTTTTACATTTTTTCTCGTAGTGACAGAATTGCTGTATGGATATCGTGCATTATTGAGGGCTAAAATTTTACATAATTACCTAACTTAAGGTTCTTTACCATCCCACCAAATTTAATGAAAATCTGAGGTGGTCGGATTGAAAAGTCCACTTTTTTGTGTTGATTTGACATGGAATGCCCCTATTACACAAGAACGAATGTCTAACGCTCGGCTTATACCATTGGAGGATTTATCGCTCGCGACAATTTTACCCATCATGCATGTGCGCTACCTATCGGATTATGCTATGAACTACTTGGCGCTCGAGCGAAAACGTCCGCTGCGTTCCTCTGGTTGAGACAATTTAAGCATATTGAAAATTGGTGCTATCTCAAAACTACATCTCATGGACTTGATCCACTTTAGCTCTGAACGCCTCATATGTCCCCTTTTTGAACTCTTGTTGTTCCTGTGTTTAGTTTAGAAAGGACACATGTGCAAGACAAAAAAAAATTGTATAGAAACCACCCTTTTCATTTAAAAAATCTAGAACTCCTGTGTAAAGTGTATTCTAGTAACCTCTCCATGATGTAATACCAAGAAATGAAAAATAAAAAAAATTATTTAATAAATAGTTTTTTTGTGTGTCTCCTGTAAAATTGGGGAAATGTGACTTGTGCCCTTTCTAAAATAAACGATTCAATTATATTTTTACTAGTGGCTTGTGCAGCAAATGCTGCAAACTAAGTTCATTAGACGTTCAAATAAACATTTTTTAGATTTATTTTTAATGAAGAATACCAGACATTTTGAAAGTTATTTTCTTCCATAATAATGAAACATACTCCCTCTGAATGTCTTGTTTATACCAAGTGCTTTTTCTTGAACCTATCCACCTTCAGGTTTTGAGTTTTAACGGGAAAACGCAAGTAACAATGTCAGAACGATCAGTGGGTTTTTCATGTGAGACTAAATAATAGCTAATTCAGGTCATTGTGGATTGTAGGTGAAAGTTAAAAAAGTCAGGTTTGATATTTTTTCGAACAATAGACAATAGCATATTGGTATAGCTGTTGCATGTAGAGCTTGAAATGCAGAGGGTAAAAATCATTTTATTCTGCTAAGAGATCTTGCTGAAATGATCGGGAGGCTACAAAATTTTGTACGGCTCTTATTTTATCAGTAAATAGGCTAATACCTTTTGGTCTTTCTTTAGGAACTGTAATTTTTGCGCTCTCTCGAGCCAATACTGAAGAGAATGACTCATATAAATATCTACACCACACCGCCATTAAGTATATGAAAAAGACCCAACCCCACTTGATTAATAACTTTAAAAATATTCGATTTTTAATAATAATAATAATAATAATATTATTATTATTATTATTATTATTATTATTATTATTATTATTATTATTATTATTATTATTATTACCTTACGTAAGTTTTGTACTTTTATATATTATATAATAGCTGCCACTCCCTAAATTATAGAAATGAAGATCTAATTTAAGATATTCTCTACATCTACCTATATAACCCAGAAACGTTTCACTTTCATATCATCAATAGGCCTATAGTATTAATATGTATAATTAATGAAAAATAGTCACATCAAGGCATTAACTATAATAATCTTTCATTTCTAATGGTAATAATGTTATCAAACCACCTCAAGTTTTGTAGATTTTAATATCCAATACACAGCTGTACTCAGAAAATTACACACCGCAAAATCAGGCCTGTAAATTATTTTAGCAAGTCTTGAAGTTTTTAATAACCAATTGAATTTGAACTCTAAATATGTCAGCAATCTTGCAGGTCATGGCCTTCGTGTAATAACCTATTGTTTATTGTAGTGTGTGTTTTGTTTTATTCTGAAATCACAGCCGACTACTGAAATGCAATTAGTTCTCAAAACTGACGAAAGATGGATTTTGGAAAACAGGGAAATGATGTAGGAAAATTAACATTTCACTGAAAACTACTATTTTTCCGAAAAACTTTGGGTTCCAAGCTTCAAAATGAGGGGTCATTTATTAAAATCCGTTCAGCCGTTTTCCCGTAATTTCCATTACCAGTTCAAATTATATATATAGATTTCGTATAATAGAAGTTTAAGACTAAGCTAAGTTTCATAAGAACTTAGAGCGAAGTGGTTAGAAATAGCATTTTCCTCTCCTTGGATTTGTCATAGGAGAAAAATAATGGTTGCACCTGCAAATAATAGCCGAATTGTTCATGGAAGGGTTGTGCTGACAGGTACACGTGGCACGGTGGTTCAAACGGCAGCCATGAGCTGCAATGGGCGCAACCCTGCAGCCAACCACAGCAGCGTCAGACTCGTTGCACGAAGGGGATAGCCATGTTGCAAAACCTGTAATGCATTTCCGTATGTTACCCCGTTTTTTTTTTCTGGTACTTCAAAAAGTGCAGATTTTTTTTTCCGTTATAGAGCTACGTGAACACCGCTGACAGGAAATGCCCACTGCATTCAATTGATATTTTACATCGGTTCTTTAAACAACGGTTTTTAGGACAACGTCAATGAGATTGCAATACTATAGCGGTGGAATGAGATTGATTGTGAGTCTGAGGTGTTCTTTGTGCGATCTGCTCGGCTGGAACCTCGGCCCCATCTCCGTGAAGTCGTGATCTGACTTGCGACGGTTGGACGTATGACAATAGATTAAATATCTATTAGCCTATTTGAGGAAGCTGGTATCAAAGGACGACATACGCCATTTTTATCGAAATTTAGTTAAGGATCCGCTCTTATAAATATTTTTTGCGCTCTTTCCAAATATGTGGTCCGTTTGTTTCAGAAACTGTGATTTACATGCTTTTGCGAACGCTAAATTAGGTTGTTATCCATCCGTAGTTTCTTTCAAGTGCGGACCATACCATTTCAGGTATTCACATTGCTGGAAATGACTTAAACCTATCATGGCGATCAGTTAATGTATTTATTTATTTTATTTTATTTATTTATTTACTTATATATTTATTTACTTATTTATTTATTTACTTATTTATATACATATTTATATATTTATATATACATATATTTATTTACTTATTTATTTACATATTTATTTACTTATTTACTTATTTATTTATTTATTTTTATTTACTTATTTATTTATTTATTTTTATTTACTTATTTATTTATTTTTATTTACTTATTTATTTATTTTTATTTATTTATTTTATTTATTTTTTATTTAATTATTTTTATTTATTTATTTTTTCTTTATTTATTTTTATTTATTTATTTTTTCTTTATTTATTTTTATTTATTTATTTTTTCTTTATTTATTTATTTATTTATTTTATTTATTTTTTATTTATGTATTTATTTTATTTATGTTTTATTTATTTATTTTTTATTTATTTATTTTTATTTATTATTTATTTATTTATTTTTATTTATTATTTATTTATATATATATTTTTTATTTATTTATTTTTTATTTATTTATTTTTATTTATTTATTTATTTATTTTTTATTTATTTTTTATTTTTATTTATTTATTTATTTATTTAACAGAGCAAAGCCCAAATTACAATAGACAGTACAGATTTGTTAAAAAAAACACAGAATTGCATATAACATGAAAAAAGAGATAAAACAGAAACAAATGCAAGATATAAGTGTAATTACAAATTAAAAATTAAAAAATGAAAAAAAAAAACAAGTAGATACTACCTAAATAAAAGACACAGCTATAAGCTTAGATATAAATGAAAAATACCAAATAAAAATAAATTAAAAAGAATTAAGTATAGATATCATAGCTAAAAATGTAAAATGTAGCTATAATTGGCAAATTACAGAGTAAATATAGCCTAACACTATGTTAATAAATTCAGTATACAGTATTATATAGTAGGACTAATAGGATATTTTAATGTTTTCATTCTGACAAGATTGCATGTTTTAATGATTGCATTCCGTTTTATTTCGAGATTTTATTCAAATATAAGGATTTTGGGGCACCTTGAATTCAATATGGAACGCAATACGATAGGGAGTACTCCTGAACTGAGTAGAAGACTTCAATTTAATCCTGAAGATTGGAAACGTGCTAAAGAAAAACGATTGGAAATGAATACTTCACTAATTAAAATAGAGGTCATAGTAAAACCAGAGAAACTTGTTGATTTTCAGAAGTTACTAAGTAAACACTTCGGAAGTGAGTGGAAGGAAAACCCCTTTCTTCAGTGACATGGTCACTGTAATCCAGAATTCTAATAAAAATGTAGACATCCATCATGAATGTGATTGAATTTTGTGCACAATACTTAAAATTTCGTAATTTCCTCCGTGGGCTAGTGTTTAAAATGCTGTGTAGTGGATAAAAAGTTCATTAATTTAAGTTCGGTTGTCAACGATAGATTTTTAAGGACCAAGGAAACACCTTGTGAAAGATATGGATTGTAGAGGGTTGTAGATTTACATACTTCATACACTCACCCTCTTTTTTTATTAAATCGCTCACAATTGAGGGGCTTAGAACAAAAAGCAGGTAAGTGACGGAAACCTAGTTTTGAGGAAATTACAGTTAAAGTTCTACATGCAATGAAATATTATACACTAGTCTGGTGAAATGATGCCCATACAGCAGCAATGCACAGTGTGATCACTTACCTGATTTTATCCCAAAGAAACATCCTTTTGGGCTATCACAACACGCACTTACCTCACTTTTTTAAATAATGTCACTTGCCTGCTTTTTGTTCTAAGCTCCTCAACTGTAACACCAATCTCGTTTTCTGATGCGAGATAAGCCACAGTTTACCCTTTCCCAAACTGCTAAATTATTTTCACTTTTTAAAAATACTTAGCACATTTTCTTTTGATATCCATGGAAGACTTTTTGCATAGAATTGTACAGTAGGACCACTTGAACAATAAGGCAATAAATGGTGCACGGGTTTGCAATTGTGTGGAAGTTCTTTGAAAGCAGGTAGGCCTAGTGATTATTTAGACGGTCCAGTTCCAGAGGTAAACAACTCAAAATATAAAATATTTTGCGAAACCTGCACTTTAAAGCTTCATGCTGCTGTGAAAAATTCAAAGATCATGGACATTACTCCAAATTCTGTTAATGGTGTTGTATTTATTAGGGCCTACTACAAGTTTCAAATTAGTGTGTGTTAATTGGATTTTTCACAGCAGCATGAAGCTTTAAATTTCAGGTTTATTTTCAGTTCTTTCCCTTTTGAACTGAGCCGTCGATTTTACAAGTTAGAGAAACACCTCTTTATCTTGCCGATAGAGGCAGAGGGCCTATTCTTACTACCCTACTACATAACCTACTGTGTAACAATGAATACTTGTAATAACGCACTCTAGAAAAAATACGTACCGCAACTTACAGTTATTTGCAACGTACATTACTTTATTTTTTTTGCTTCCTTATGGTTTTTAAGGAACCCGGAGGTTCATTGCCGCCCTCACATAAGCCCGCCATTGGTCCCTATCCTATTCAAGATTAATCCAGTCTCTATCATCATATCTCACCTCCCTCAAATCCATTTTTATATTATCCTCCCATCTATGTCTCGGCCTCCCCAAAGGTCTTTTTCCCTCCAGTCTTCCAACTAATACTCTATAGTCTATGTATTTCTGGATTCGCCCATAGGCCTACGTGCTACATGTCCTGTCCATCTCAAACGTCTGGATTTATTATTCCTAATTATGTCAGGTAAAGCGTACAATGCGTCCAGTTCTGCGTTGTGTAACTTTCTCCATTCTCCTATAACTTCATCCCTCTTAGCCCCAAATATTTTCCTAAGAAACTTATTCTCAAACCCCTTAATCTCTGTTCCTCTCTCAAAGTGAGAATCCAAGTTTCACAACCATACAGAACAACCGGTAATACAGTGACTTCAAAAACGTTTTCCTTCGGCCTACACTTTTAGTGTACCTTGTTTTTTTTTTTTTATTATACCATGCAGGCTTGCTTAATCGCAAGTTTTAGTTGCCATGGTAATATTTTACACTGCATAGGTACAATCAGGACATAGTTAAAATGCAAGGAAAAAGTTTTTGACGTCACTTTATAACCGTTTTATAAATTCTAACTTTCAGAGTTTTTGACAGGCGACTAGATGACAAAAGTTCCTCAACGGAATAACAGGCATTTCCCATATTTATTCTGCGTTTAATTTCCTCCCGAGTATCATTTATATTTGTTACTGTTGCTCCAAGATATTTGAATTTTTCCACCTCTTCAAAGAATAAATTTCCAATTTTTATATTTACATTTCGTATAATATTCTGATCACAAGACATAATCATATACTTCGTCTTTTCGGGATTTACTTTCAAACCTATCTCTTTACTTGCTTCAAGTAAAATTTCCGTGTTTACCCTAATCGTTTGTGGATTTTCTCCTAACATATTCACATCATTCGCATAGGCAAGAAGCTGATGTAATCCGTTCAGTTCCAAACCCTCTGTGTTATTCTGAACTTTCCTAATGGCATACTCTAGAGCGAAGTTAGAAAGTAAAGGTGATAGTGCATCTCCTTGATTTAGCCCACAGTGAATTGGAAAAGCATCCGACAGAGTCTGCCCTGTACGGACTCTGCTGTACGTTTCACTGAGACACATTTTAATTAATCGAACTAGTTTCTTAGGAATACCAACTTCTATAAGAATATTATATAAAACTTCCCTCTTATCAGAGTCATATGCCTTTTTGAAATCTATGAATAACTGATGCACTATACTCTTATACTCCCATTTTTTCTCAATTATCTGTCGAATACAAAATATCTTATCAATAGTTGATCTATTACGCCTAAAACCGTACTGATGATCCCCAATAATTTCATCTACATATAGGGCCTAGAGTTAATCTTCTCAAAAGAATATTGGACAAAATTTTGTATTACACCGTCAACAAATTAATCTGATATTCCTCAAAAGTTACCACAGTTAGTCTTGTCCCCCTTCTTAAAAACAAGTAAGTTACAATTATGGACTCCTTACATTGTTCTGGTACAATTTCCTTTTCCCAAATAGCAAGTACAAGTTTATAAATTTCGCTAGATAATGCGCTTCCACCGTTTTGTATTAATTCTGCTGGAATTTGATCAATACTTAGAGATTTGTACCTTTTCAGATTTTATATCGCAATTTCGACTTCAAAGAGTGTGGGTTTGGATATAAACGGCTTCAGAGTTTGTATTTGAAGTTCGTCCCGATCATTTCTATTTGGCTTATGTACATTTAGGCTAATATTTGCCCAAAATAGTTTTTCCATCTTTTCAGGATTGAATGAGAGTCTGGAAGAGCAAAGAAAAGAAAAGCGAAAGAAAGTCTGATAATCTGCCGATCGGTTAATAGAATGAAAGATAATCACTGTTCTACTGTAAGTTAGAAATATCTTTACAGTTTTTCAAGTACTTTATTTTGAAAATAGACCTAAATAAATTTCGCGTGTTTACAGCATGTCCGGCTGACTGAACTTCGAGACGTGACAACTTGAAAAACTGTTAACATAGACCACATAGCACAGATATCCAATTGTGTTTAATTTGTTTTATCAGAATATGTAAACATAATGAACGACGAAAACGACATCCGTCTTGTATGAATTTTATCAAGTGTCATCTGTTAATGGTTAATGTTAATGTTTTATAGATCTGTTTTAGTCTATTCCATTCAACTAGTTTAATGTTTAATAGATCTGTTTTAATCTGTTCCATTCAATTAGTTTAATGTTTTATAAATCTGTTTTAATCTGTTCCATTCAACTAGTTTAATGTTTTATAGATCTGTTTTAATCTGTTCCATTCAATTAGTTTAATGTTTTATAGATCTGTTTTAATCTGTTCCATTCAATTAGTTTAATGTTTTATAGATCTGTTTTAATCTGTTCCATTCAACTAGTTTAATGTTTTATAGATCTGTTTTAATCTGTTCCATTCAACTAGTTTAATGTTTTATAGATCTGTTTTAATCTGTTTCATTCAACTAGTTTAATGTTTTATAGATCTGTTTTAATCTGTTCCATTCAACTAGTTTAATGTTTTATAGATCTGTTTTAATCTGTTCCATTCAACTAGTTTAATGTTTTATAGATCTGTTTTAGTCTGTTCCATTCAACTAGTTTAATGTTTTATAGATCTGTTTTAATCTGTTCCATTCAACTAGTGTTTTGTGTTTTAACATATTACGAAGTGACATTGTACAATCAACAGCTGATTGTGGACACAGTAATCACAAGTTCTCCTTAAAAATATGTAATTATGATTTCGTTGTTTGTTAGTTATGTATTGCATTTAACCAATGTGGCATAAAATTAAGTATGTATAAGACAACTTTTTAAGATCTGAAGATGGCATAAATATGCCGAAAACGTTCATCAATAAAATGTAACATATTGATACTACATTGTAAGATAAGCAATAGACGGCCCCATTCATTCCAAACCAATGATATTTTAAGCTTCATGTAACTTTTCATGTCAAGAAAAGAACGTCTCCTTTCTCTTCAGTACCGTATGCATGTCCAGCATTCCCATCCTTCAGAATCGGGGATGAAAATCACGCGACTGCTCCTAGAAGCTGGAGGAGGAAGAAATCCTTTACTGCGTAGAGGCAAAACTTAACCATTTTTGTAATGTTAAGATAAAATTTCCATTCATGTTAAAAATGCACATTTAAATTAAATAACGAATTTGAATTGTATTCGAAGGTAGGATTTTATAAAAAGCTCCAGTCTAAAACGTTTTGTCAGTTCTCATTTAACCCTCTGAAGCTGCAGCTTTCATAATTTTAGTGGAGTAATTATTCAGAGGTGCCGCCATTTTGCTACAGTCTCATTTTTCCACAAACTGTCTCTCCTTCCAGAAAAAGCTTCCCTTTGTAGGTTGACGATTCACCCTGCCCTCTTTCCCACCCCAGTTCCTGCCCTCTTTGTTATATAACCCCACCCCTCTGCCTACCACTAGTTTCTGACAAACCCGCTTCAGAACTTCATAAAGAAGACGAATAGTTGGTGCCTTTCTCCCGGGCTTACCTGAAGCTCACAAGAATAGATCCTTATTTAAAGATTCGTGAAGAGTTTATTCCTGTCATAGGTATTGTAATTTTAACTGTTGGATGTAACTATCTCCTACATTTAAGAATGTGTTCGTATTGTGAGACTTGCCCAACCTATATTTAATATTTAAGCTGGAAACTTTAAAGATAGATCTGATGTATTATTTGTACAGGGACATCATTATATTTTTACTAACATTTTTAATATTAATCTGGCTATACCTTTGGATCAATGATTGTGAACCAGAAACACCGTTTGCTACCCCCTTCCACGACTGGAGTTCGATGATACTGGCGTAATATACAAACAAATCACTTTACTAGGTATATGAGGGAAGAAAAGTAGTTCATCCATTTACGTAAACTAGGAAATATCACGCTTTTGAGTTTGATAATTTTCATTAGGTTTTTGTTTAATCAAAATACAGTACAGTATTAACAATGAGTGTTTTTACTCACGAACTGATCTGTCCATGCGGACGTATTCATTATGCAGTGTATATTATATTGTCTACAGCACATTTGCGTACAATATAGAGAATGAAGTTAAATTGAAAAATAATCATAATATGGACATTAAACACATTTTTGAAAATGGTGACCGTTCATTTCAATACAGGCTTCAGTTCTAATGTGCATATTATAGCACTATAGACTATTGTACCTAATCCCAATTACCAGTTTCGTCTTTCGTACCAGTAACTCGTCTTGAAATAATTCTATACCTACTCTATAAAAGAGTACCTTACGTACTGTAAATTCAATCTTCACTTCTGTCCCATCCGAAAAGATAAAAATTACCCAGACATACTATCTACTGTCCGTTCAAGTGGTTATGTCGCAGGGTCGTAGAAAGGGGGAAAATCACGTGACAGTTAATTACTTAACGAGGCCTTTTATTTAAGTTATTTAAACAGTTGTATAATATTACGTAGACGTCCAATTCCTAACATAAATTAATGTTCTCAGAAAGGAGCTAAGACAGTCCAGCCATTAGACTTTACAGAGAGGCGAATAAAAGCTGGTGGGGGAAACCGGGATGCGACGTAGGCAAATGGACGACAGTACCTGTGCGAAAATGATTAAATATTGAAAGCTCTTTCGTCACTGGAAAACGCAAACATATTTTTGAAACGTACTGTTTACTATGACCGTAAGGCTACTATGATTGTATATGCGGTCTTGGATCTGTGTGGAGGATGGTTGAACTTCATTAGTAGAAGGGGTGGGAGTGAAGTACATTAAAAAACTCAGGTACAATAAAAACAGAAGTAAAAATAAAATGATGCCCCTGTATTATTTTCATTAGTGTTTATATTCTTTTTATTTATGTGTGCTATCTGGTAGGATGGAAGGGAAGGCCTTATGGCCTTAATCCTGTCAGATTAAATAAATAAATAGTAAATAATGATAGCAGTAGTAATAGGTCTAGTGATGGGCGATAGTACTATCGATACTATCGATATGTATGACTTCAACTATCGAAACTATCGGGAGTCAAGTTGTTTTCAATACTATCAATAACTCAGACGATTATTAATAGTATCGGAAAAAAAGGAAAATCATTCAATTTTTATAAGGATTTCAAATTGGAACTGGGCGACACGATTCTTTTTCAGGAGTCGATTCCAACCATTCTATCAGATATTACGAATCGTTTGTTCGCATTTCGTTCACAAATCATCCCAGTCTGTGATTCCATGTATTCTTTTGATTGGTAAACAGGCTACTCACACGACTTTTTCCTCTGCATTCTGAATGACTGGAGCCAGTTTTATGACGTCCATTAGTCTACAAAATTGTGTAAGATGGAGTTCCATGATTATAATGTATAAACTCAAACTTCTATTAAATACAGTTATATTGTGGGTCCCTATCACCACGGCATGGCGCGTCCTCAGGTTGCGGATCGAAGAGACGGCCTCCAGATATGGAGGGTAGCTGTGAATATATTGAATAAGCAGTCGCGGACAGCCGATGAGGGGTGGTCTTCCAGCTTGGGGGTTGGGCGAAGGGCTAACAACCCATCACCGTAAAAAACAGCTTGTTACGAATCCTTCCAATAAGCCTCGGAATGGGACTGATTCTCTGGCACGATCACAGCAAAGGAATAAGGTTTTGACCCAGAAATGCATATAGAGTGTTAGTTGGGAGGCCGGAGGGAAAAAGACCTTTAGGGAGGCCGAGACCTAGATGGGAAGGTAATATTAAAATGGATTTAGGGGAGGTGGGATATGATGATAGAAAATGGATTAATCTTGCTCAGGATAGGAACCAATGGCGGGCTTACTGTATGTGAGGGCGGCAATAAACCTCCGGGTTCCTTAAAAGTAAGTATAGCCCTAATAACACTGCGTAACAAATTTTAACTTTTTTTTTTTTTTTGCTCTGGGCATGTGATGCATGTTTTCTATATAGGCTAATTTGAACCTTCTGAATACGAATATGACAATAAAAACAGTTGTTGGTTACGGTTTTTGAGAAATTTTCGAATTTATATCTAAGTATTCAAAGTACTGCTTTATATAATGGCAATAAGGTTAAATATTCAGTGTTCAGAAGATTATAGCTTTCTTTCTCTGAATTTTCTTTTATACTGGGCAACAGGTAAATCACGCTCACATACTCATCACTGAAATTGTCACAATTCTTGGGGGAAAAGTCAAGATGACAGTGAAGGAAGTAAATTTTCGGGCATTTGTTACAACCCATAGTTTCATACACCAACAGTAAATTTTGCACTACTTCTTCATAGTTCTCACTTCTACGGTTACCTAGAATAGTAATATGCGTTACAAGAGCGGTATGTTGACGTTTTCATGGTCGAGGAAAAGATTGAAAAAGCGAAACGTAGTTGAGCTTTTTTAATTTCCGAGAACATGAAAACAAACATACCGCTCGTGTATCGTACATTATTTTGTGCGAAGATCGTTTATTACATACCTGAAAGACGAATTTCTAATTAGTTGCAATGAAATCTCCATGTTGGTTTCTGTTTAATGACGCCAACTTCGGAACACCAAAATATCTTTCTTCAACATTGTTGCTGTAAAATATTTTCTGTGTTTACTATACTCCAGCAGGCCGTGATATACGTCTGTCTTCCCCCCCCCCCCCAGTCTATAAATGCGAACTTAAAACAAGCGGTAAGGTTATGTAATGATTTATTTTTCATTTTAATATTTTAACAATATTATCTATATAACATATTGCATTAATAACATCGGCATCTGGAATGTTGTTGATTTTTTCACGGCTTCCTTAATGTTACTTGTATCAGGAATGCAATATGTTTCGTGGAGTAGTAGACTTTACTCAATTTTTGCAAATATTTAAAAACAATAATTAACATTGCAATTTAGGTGAAATTGCAGTGGTAAGTTTCCAATTTATAATTATTGCTATGTTAAACGTCTCTAAAAATAATATGTTAAAAGCCTAAAGCAGTAAAATGAAGCGGTAAGAAGAGGGAAATTGTTATGTGTGTTAGGTTGGGAATACTGAATGTGGTATTTCACACTTACCGCGTATTGGTTCTGTGCGGAAAACAAGCAAATACGCACGATCTCGCACAAAATTTAATACAACCTCCTTGAATCTAATCCAGGTGGCTTTTTCTTTTCCTTCCAACGAAGATTCGAAGTGATTGTCCTTCATTATTTCTTTAATTTGTGGTCCATTGAAAACTCCCTCTTTTAATTTCGAGTCGCTAATAACAGGAAATTTTTCCTGGATAGCCTATGTTTAAATGCTTCAGTTTTATGATTCATCCCTTTAACAAAATTCTTCATTAACCCTAACTTGATGTGTGAAGGGGTAAAATTACTTTACATTGAGGAACAAGGGGTTGATGTATATTATTTTTCTTCCCTGGCTCTAGTGATTGTCATTTTATTTTATAATGCTTATCTCGAGCGCAACTGTCCCAGTCGCACAGAAAGCAGCAAAATTTTGTGTAGCCTAGTTGCATTCTAAGAAGCAATGCTACAACCTTCAAATCCGCACATATAAACCATTCGTAATTTGAATATTATCATTAAAGCACACTTTAAAGAAATACACGTCTTACACAGAATACTAACACCACGGAAATCTCCTGATAAATTGAAGCGATTTCATATAACTTAGTGAATCTGTTTCTCCCCCTCCAAATGTAACCGAAAAGGGCAATAAAACAATTTCCGCTTCTAGAAGTCGTTTTGACAAGTGGTCTATTGAAAAATATAAACTATAGTAATGTAATTAAAGCTCACAGTGAAAGAAATACACATCTCAAGTAAAATCAGGTAAACTCAAGCGAATTCATACCGCGAACCTGTTTCCACCCCTCCAAATAGACTCGTAAAAGGGCAATAAAATAATTTCCGTTTCTACAAGTGCTTCTAACATGGTGGCCTACTTATACTAATATTGTTTTCACATAATGGGTCGTCACATTTGTAAAACAAAGTAGTTACACACGAAATACGGTGATTTTTTAAAAAATAGAATGCATATAAAATGAATTATGTTGTGCATCTCGAAAACCCGAACTGATGGAACAATTTGCTTGTTATTTTTTAATTCAGGAGGTCAAAATTAGTAAGAATTTGTTAGTTTTATATCTGGCGCAAAACGGCTGTTGACCAGTGTAATTCTATGTTTGCTAATCTAATATAATTTATTTTCCTAATTCATTTAATTTATCCTTTGAAGAGGTGGAAAAATTCAAATACCTGGAAGCAACATTAAAAAAAATATAAATGATACTCGGAAGGAAATTATACACAGAATAAATATAGGAAATGCCTGTTATTATTCGGTTGAGAAGCTTTTATCATCCAGTCTGCTGTCAAAAAATCAGAAAGTTAGAATTTATAAAACAGTTATATTACCGGTTGTTCTGTATGGTTGTAAAACTTGGACTCTCAATTTGAGAGGGGAACATAGGTTAAGGGTGTTTGAGAATAAGGCGCTTAGAAAAATATTTGGGGCTAAGAGGAATGAAATTACAGGAGAATGGAGAAAGTTACACAACACGGAACTGCACGCATTGTATTCTTCACCTGACATAATTAGGAACATTAAATCCAGACGTTTGAGATAGGCAGGGCATGTAGCACATATGGGCGAATCCAGAAATGGATATAGAGTGTTAGTTGGGAGGCCGGAGGGAAAAAGATCTTGGGGAGACTGAAACGTAGATGGGAAGATAATATTAAAATGGATTTGAGGGAGGTGGGATATGACTGAGACTGGATTAATCTTGCTCAGGATAGGGACCGCTGGCGGGCTTATGTGAGGGCGGCAATGAACCTTCGGGTTCCTTAAATTCCAGTAAGTAAGTTAAGTAAGTAAATAAGTAAGTAATTTATGCCTACTAGCAAATATCTTACGGCTACAATGCGATAGACACAAGGAATTATTGAAAAACAGAAAAATGAACTCTGACGTAGAAATTGGCTGTTATTTGGATCGTTTTATCCAGTTATTGGGAAAAATAAATGAGATATGTATACATACCTCTAATAAAATTTAATTTGATATTTATAGATGTGAATCTGTATGGAGGAAAATATAATTTGCAAATCTGTCACTCGTGAAATAGGAAATACATTGAGGAAAGACTGATTCACGTGTACGTGAATCGAAATGTGATAGAACTTGAAAACCCAGGCCAACTGTCGTACTGATTGCGAACGTTTTGATGTCCGTGGGTAACAAGAGAATTGAGCAGGTCTAGCTGCTGTCACAGTTGTTCTCCCGGGGTCAAAAGGCTGACCTGTCTAGGACTGACCATTGCATAGATCAGATAGCTAATACTGGGCAGACACATAACCTACCCCACGGACTAGACAGGAGGGAAGCGGGGGCGTGCTGGCATGCAGGTGTGTCCGATATCCTCAGTTCAACAATGATCCAAATCACCATTCCAGCCATAGAATGTGCTGTTGCCAACCTATGGACACAAAAATCGCAAGATAGAATGCAAAATGTAGTTAAGGAGAGAAATTATTTTTGTAGTGATATTAAGTAAGAGTAGTTCCTAAAAGGCTAATTTGGCCGTCTCTTCAGTGTTGCCAACTAATACCAGATATCACCAAAGAGGGCAAAATCACTATGTCATATACTGAAATAATAATAGGCTAATAGTAATAGTAGTAATAATAATAATAATAATAATAATAATAATAATAATAATAATAATAATAATTTATAGTATTAACAATAACGATGTCTTGCTTATTTACTTATTTACTACATCTCATCTTTATGTTTCGAGATGTTTTCTAAATGGTTTAATTTGTGAAAGAGTGTAGCCTATTTTTCTCCTGGACTTTTCGCACATTAATTTAGTAATTAGTAGATTGCTATGGTGTAATATTAAAATGTATTTTGTCCAGGGGCGTATTTTGCGGGCTACCGGGGCTACCGGCGGTAGCCCAAGGAAATTACAAAAGAAAAAGTTTATAATATAACATAATGTAATAATTTTGTATTATTAGTTTTACCATAGTAATTAAAATTAAAGTAATTGTTAGATATGTTTTGTGTAATAATAGGGTCAGCGGTAGCCCAAACCCTTTAACCAGTATACGCCCCTGAGTCTGACAACATGAAATTCATTGCTTTGAGTAAACAGTTTATGATTTACGAGACATAACCTAAAAATGTATTTTGCTTGATCGCGTGAAATGATTAATACGAATTCCGCACACAAAATACCTCTTCGAAATGTATACTCTACTTAAAATACATACTCCTAAGTCGCTACCATGCTATTTGCCCTCTTGTACATTTTAATAAAAATAAATCTGATCCTCAAAAATAGGCCTATATTTCTGTCTTTAGCCACGTGCATGTTTTATACTAAGGTGATCTGTAGACTAAGTGTTAGGCCTATATCTTACTTAATTACACTTAACTTACCTGAATATAATGTTGAATTGGAATCACAACACAATATAACTGAATTGATATTAATATTAATATCAGTATTAGGGCCTAGGCCTACTAATTAATTATTAAATACGTTTAAATTTCACAAGCTTAGTTACTCACATTTGATCAGTTTCCTTTACTGCAAACCAAAATTATTGCTGCCATCATAACGTTAGAAAATAACTGCCAATTGTTTTATTTGTCAGTGCTTGAAATTCGAAACAAAGTTAGTAGGCCTAAAAGAAAATTCAACCTGACATCTAGAAAATCACTATAGTCCACTAGCATAAGTAGTAATAGGGGAAAAATGGTTAGGTTTCGCCCTTAGAGTATTAAATAAGCTGATCCGGACTGTATGTGTTGAAAAGTATAATCTAAAAATTGTGTACGGCTACATTGTGTGAGTCAAGTAGATATTCGGTGTAGGCTAAGTAACTTTACACAAATTTACTTAAAGTAGCTGAAGTAAGTAGTAATGTCTTACATTACACCCCTCTTTATGAAATCAGTATTTAAAAATAATATATGTTTTGCAATATGTAAAGAAGGCCGAACTAACATAATTGAGACGATGGGTATAATAACAGCTTAAGTTGAAAACCCATGTTTTGAGAAAAACAATGTCAAAGTTTTAGAACAATGTACAATTTTGATAGTAGGCCTACATATACTCGCATCATTTGTTTTGTGTAATATTTTAGACTGTGGAAATTATTTAAATCCAATATCAGTTATAATTTAACACAACCCATTTCGTAAGCTTAAGTCGTTAGGACCTATTGCATAGGAAGTCTGAGGCCCGGTTTCTTCAACCTTTGTTAAAATGCACCTAACATAGCGTTAATCAACTGTAAGTTAAAAGTATGAATTGCTATTTAAAATATTGCGTTTCTTCAACTTTACATTTCACATTTTAACATTCTGTTTGTTAACTCTCTGTTAGGACCAGAGATTCTGGAATTTAACCATAACCTATAACCAAGTGTAGGTTCACTTCTGTTTTCTGAACTCTGACAATTGCGATTCTCGCTTGTTTCCGTTGTTTGATTCAGAGAGGATAGAATTATTTCTATTCTCTCAGATTTAATTTCTGCTTCTTTCCTCGTCTGTATCACAATAGCGTGGAGCGCCGTATTGGTATTGCTGTTATGAAATGGAAAACACTGGAACAAAAAGAAATCATGGGACTAATTTCTCTTCGTTCGAAAGAAACTTTCTGCTGGAAATTATTTCGCAGTATAAACCAATTAATGAGAATAAACAAACAAACGGATCTAAGTTGAAAGCGAAAAGTGAGGCTTGGCAATAAATAGCCTATACCTTTGCACGAACTTCTGGTTTGTCAAATCACAGAAATCAACCTCTCTGTTTATGTATTCATGGATATCATTTTCTAAATAATCCAGATATATAAGTTCAGCATCTAACGCACCAGCCATATTCGATACTTCCATGCTAACAGAGAGTTAAATGATTTAACTGCATGAAATTGGGCAGTTAAATTAACATAGGTTTTAACAGCCTGTTAGTACTAACAGTAGTTGAAGAAATGCTTGAACTTTTAAGTTTACAGTTAAGATAGAATAACACACTGTTATAATTTAACAAAGGTTGAAGAAACCGGGCCTGAGACTATTTAAATAAATTAGAGTACCTAGGCATTAACGCGAGTAGAGAAGTGTTATTTCACTAACATAAGCAAACTTTATTGAATGAATAATAAGAAAAAAAGCTACATTATGGCTTCAACTTATTAAAATAGTACAAAATAAGGATTTTTAGTCGATAAGCCCTTTCATTTTTAATGGAAATATACCAAAGAATTCTGTATTATTCATGTTACCAGCGGAGGGTTAAGACCATCCTTAGCACAGGAAATGCAAGTTGTCTCATCTTCCATAGAGAAAGTTCTAATGCCTGCCATTGTATTGTATTGTATTGTATTGTATTGTATTGTATTGTATTGTATTTATTAACATTCCATGGTATTCATACATTGCTTTACAGCTAGAATATGGAACAAGTCAAAAAACTTAATACTATTATAAAGTCTTAATTTATAGTCACAGTCTAGATGAAATATATGCAGACGAGATTTACAATATATTCTACTAGTACACATATAGTTTTAGTATCAGTTTCATGAAGCGTTATTGAATGTCATGGATTCACCTACAGAATAGGAGTGAGAAATTAGGTACTTCTTTAATTTGGCCCTAAATAATCTTGTGTTTTGAGTTTCATTTTTTATATCGATAGGGAGGCTATTAAAAATTTTTACTGCCATATAACGCACTCCTTTTTTATAGCACGATAGACTTGCCGATGGAGTATGAAAGTCATATTTTGACGTGTATTTATGCTATGAACTGTTGAATTAGTTACAAAGTTTTCACGATTACATACGAGGAAGATTATTAATGAAAAGATATGTTACTAACAATCCATGGGCATTATTTGTAGTTTTTTGAAAATAGTCCTACACGATTCCCTAGATTTGGCACCTGCTATTATTCTAATTACTTTTTTTTGTAATAGGAATATACTGTTACTATCTGTGGAATTTCCCCAGAATATTATTCCAAAACTCATTACCGAGTGGAAGTATGCAAAGTATATTGTTTTTAAGGTAGGCCTATTGATATTTACTATCTTTTGCATAGATCTAATAGCAAAACAAGCTGAATTTAGTTTGGGGATAATTTCTTTAATATGATTTTTCCAATTTAACACATTATCGATTTTTAAGCCAAGATATTTGTATTATTTCAATGTACCGAAGTACATATGATATTTCCATGCAGATATTCTGCGTCATCATACGATGAAAGAGTGATGGAACGGAGAAAAATTCTCTCCGGCGCCGGGATTTGAACCCGGGTTTTCAGCTCTACGTGCTGATGCTTTATCCACTAAGCCACACCGGATACAACCCCGATGTCGGACAGAACTGTCTCTGATTGAGTTCCAACTCTTGGGTTCCCTCTAGTGGCCGCCCTCTGCACTACGTCATAGAGTCTATGAACATAGGACCGAAGTCCACACATGTGCTGAGGTGGTTGTTGTTGTTTCTAATAGGGATCTGTTGTTAATTATTGGGCTAGAATTTCATCAAGTTGAAGCGGGTTAATTTAATAGTTACGAAAAAACAATACAGAAAAAAACTGTGTTATTAATATTTTAAAATAAAATAGATTGTAACGTCAAATTAAGTATAATTAGGCTCAATAATATAGCAACATTAATTGTAACAATGCATGAAACGTGCTAATATTTGTGCAACTTGATATGAAACTGTCTCTTCAGGAACAAAATACAGTATAGTTTTTTTTACCTAAAATCCGATGGCTAGGTATAGGCCTAAGTTTTTGACATTTTGTTCAAGTTACAAGATTTAGTAATGAAATGGTTGAATTGACAACAAAGACTGAATTCTCCTGAGATCTTACGACACCTGGAGATGAAACGCTCATTCTATGAGGTCATCATCTTACATAGTTGTAGAGTTAAAAATGGCGGCCATCGTCGCGGATTTAGGAACGATATGTTTTGTTTACCTAGCCATTGCACATGCGCAATGCCAGTGGTTTTAACAGTCGTGGACAAATTCCTGCCCTGCCCGAGTTGCAGCACGTGCATTTTGTACAGGTGGGCAGTTAATGGGAAAGGGGGGGGGGAACGGGGAGGAGGCGAGGAATGGGAACCCTAAAAATTTATTCGATACATTCCTCTCGATATGCGATCGGATGCAATAATTTTCGTCTGAGCCTGAATAGGGTGAATGTAACGGTTTCTCGTCCTCACCCCAGTACGTGGAAAAAATACACCCTTTTAGGTATAGTATAAATTATGATATAGAGTTTGACCAGGGATAATATTTGATTATTGAAATATATAGTTAAATAGTGGACATCTACTACTGCGACAGGTAGCGAACTGAAAGAACGTGAATTACGTTTCCGGAAAATTCCGGGGATTTTATTATTTTTATTTTAGTATAGCTGTTCTGAAAGTCCTATAAATTTTTATGAGAATATTTTGTTCTCGAATAAGGCAATATTAATGCCTGTTTCGCTGATGTACCAATTTATCAATGTGGAGTGTAAGAATCCATTGAGTACGTGAACAACCACAAATATTATCAGAAAATGCAGGCTCTAAATTTCTAAAATTTTATAAGGAAATGAACTCACAATTGGACAAAAATTACAAGGTACCACAACAAGACTTATTAGAACTTAAATATCTGATAAAAGTATAAAAAAGGTTACTAATAATATTTTTTAGAATTCACGTTTTACTTTAAATTAAATTTTCCAAAATTTGAAAATTTTCACACGTATTATTTCATAACTCCACAACTATTAGAGATAGGATTCTGAAATTTTGTATACTGGTTTAACATGCATTTATGCAAAAGGAGACTACAATAATGATGTGTATTGTGGGTCCCTATCACCACGGCATGGCGCGTCCTCAGGTTGCGGATAGAGGAGACGGCCTCCAGATATGGAGGGTAGCTGCGAATATATTGAATAAGCAGTCGTGGACAGCCGATAAGGGGTGGTCCTCCAGCTTGGGGGTTGAGCGAAGGGCTAACAACCCATCACCGTAAAAAAACAGCTTGTTACGAAACCTAACAGTAAGCCTCGGAATGGGACTGATTTTCCGGCACGACCACAGCAAAGGAAAAAGGTTATAAGATTTGGTACATGGAACGTAACTAGTCTTTATAGATCAGGAGGGGTAACATTAGTAGCAAAAGAACTCCCTAGATATAGAATAGACTTAGTGGGAGTACAAGAGGTTAGGTTAGATGGGAATGGCATATCACAAATAGGCGATTACTTATTGTATTATGGGGAAGGAAATGATAATCACCAATTAGGAACAGGATTCTATACGGACTCTGGTGTAAGTTTCACTAAGATACATTTTAACCTCCGGGTTCCTTAAAAGCCAGTAAGTAAGACTACAATAATGTCAATTTCTTTGAAAATAGAAAAATTAGGTCACAAAAAATTATGTAAATTTTAATATATTTTATATAGGACAAATAAAAAAATAATTGTATTAAAATAAACAACTCTACATGTTTGAGAGTGTCTACTTTTCAGGAATAAGTGTTCATTACATGCAGGAAAAATATTAAATATGTCAGAGAGATCGTAATAATGTTATGGTTACCAAATTAAGTAACTGCAGAATTTTTTTTTATACCTTGTTAAAACTGGTTTAAAAATATTATTAGTAACCTTTTTATACTTTTATCAGATATTTAAGTTCTAATAAGTCTTGTTGTGGTACTTTGTAATTTCTGTCCAATTGTGAGTTCATTTTCTTATGAAATTTTAGAAATTTAGAGCCTGAATGTTTTTATAATATTTGTGGTCTTTCACGTACATATACCCTTAACCAATGAAAGCCATCTATCACTGAAATATTGTCGATTTCATACTATAATATTTGTCTTATTACAGATGATTTGAATTTATTTTCGCAGATCATTGAGGAACACCATAATCTAATTAACAATGGGCATAAACTCAGAAATAATCAATTGAAATCAATTTCCTCAACGTCAAGTACACCCAATAACCTCACCTTTATTAAACATCACATCCCTAATTGAAGACCTCCCCAGAATAAGGATGTAACAAACAAAACTGTATTCCATTTTTCGGGAAAAATAAAACTAATTTCAGAGGCATGTTACTATTAAAACCATTTGACTAAACAAAGATATAAGTTTATTCAGGATTGATTGCAATAATTTATTGTTATAAATAAATGCATCAAAATTACTTTCTCCAACTACATTACATATTTCAACAATTAGATGTTGTGCATTCTTTTTCCGGGGAGGTCTTCAATAATTGTACATTCAATTAAATTTCTCTCCTTATAAATATCGTTGTATTGAAAATAAAAAAATAATATTTTCATTATTCCGTTTCTGTCATTCATGCGTATTTATAGTAGTTTCCACTAGATGGTGCTGACTGTATTTCATTCATTCATTCATTCATAGTTTTTTTGCTCAAGGGCAGGTCATTCACTGCAAACCCAGCATTCTCCAATATTTCCTATTTTCTGCCTTCCTACTATTTAATATCTTCTTCTGCCCCCAAACTCTTCTTCTGTTCACCATTCCTTCAGTGGGCAGTTTCTTCTCAGCCAGGAATCCAACCAATTCATTTTCCTCTTCCTGATCAGTTTCAGCATCATTCTTTCTTCACCCACTCTTTCCAACACAGTTTCGTTTCTTATTCTGTCTTTCAGTTTCGTACTACCGAATGGGTGGATAGTTTACGTCCGGAATCTTTTACCGCAGAAAGTCTCATCATGTCTTGTTTGCAGTTTTTCTTTGCAAAGGTAAATGCGGTAGCTTCCCGTTGCTTTCCGCACACCACTCTCTCTTTCGCAACTTAAAAGGTTCCAGGGGGCCCCAGCGTGGATGTGAGAATTTTTTTGTTTTGTTTAAGTTTTTAAGTTCATACATCATTGTAGTGTTTTGTAATGTTTGGCAACTGGAAGACTGTATCAATCATCCGTTATTATTATTATTATTATTATTATTATTATTATTATTATTATTATTATTATTATTATTATCAATAATTGTCTTATTTTTTTATACTTTGTATGTCTCATTTATTTTGACCTGCTGTTCACATTTTATTATGCTTTCTCCTTTTTTTCTGTATGTTATATATTAGGTCTGATTTCTACTTACTTGTTGTTTACATTTTATTAATATTATCTTATTCAGTTTTGTGTGTAAAATTGTAGTGTACTTTTAAATTTGTAGTGTTTTTTTGTAACGCAGTTTTACTCCTGGTTGAGTGTTAGAGAAGGTCGTATGGCCTTAACTCTGCCAGGCTAAATAAATCATTATTATTATTATTATTATTATTATTATTATTATTATTATTATTATTATTATTATTATTATTATTAAACTTAAAATACACACCATATTGTGTAGGTCTATACCGTAGGCCTATATGAAACTGTGCATAGACTATTTTTATGCATATGGGCCCATATTTATATAAACTTATACGGTAGGAATAAAAGGTACTGGATATAGGGATTTAACATGGGAACTCAATTACTTGTTAATATTACTTTCCACATCTTGGTTACACAACTTTTAACACTGTATCACTTCGGAAATACAACCACACAGGCGTATACAAACTCAAATGTAACACCTGCAACAACTTGTACATAGGACAGACAGGAAGATCATTTCAAACACGTTATAAAGAACACATCACAGCCATAACAAAATTACAAAACACCTCCACATATGCAGAACACATCACAAATGCTAACCACACCCACAGAGACATCAACGCAGACATGGAAATGCTATACATCCAACCAAAAAGCCAGAAACTAAATACACTAGAACAATATGAAATATACAGACACACAAAAACACACCCCAACGAAATTCTCAACACACAACTCAACTTCAAAACACACACACTCTTTGACTCTACACTATACCACAGGAACACACTCTCACAGGAAACAGAACAAGTGGCGCCAAGACCAACAACGACCAGTTCTGAAGATGACCCATAAATAGGTCGAAACATGTAAACGAGGTACGTTGAAATTTAACACAAGAAGGTCTTACCATACATATTCCGAAGTATTATTACTTTCCCTATATGTTTCACAGGAAGGTTTTATAAAGAAAAATTTTAAGAGACTAAAAATACATCGAAATGCACCAACAACTGTTTTATTTTCAGGACAATTTAGTTAAAAATGAAATAAAATTCTAAAATTTAACATTTGCTTTATTTAACATTTTACTTTTTTGTTATAAATTTAAATTCAGTTGTTTATTTCTGTGTATTTAACATCGAGTTTCACACACAAAGTTTCATGGGGCCGTGGCAGAAATAACACAGGATTAAATAACATTGTTAATGCAGCCAGCATAAATTTAATAATGTTATTTAATTAACTAGCCGTAACCGTGCGCTCCGCTGCACCCGTTAGAAATAAATATAAAGTAATTACATAATTAAAATAAGACATTTTATCCAGGGAACATTCGTGTTTGATAGAAGGATAAAACGTTTAATATGTTACTTAATTTAAATTTAATCCAAATGATTAAAATGCGATCATTTTGGTCCAGAGACACTCATTTGGTGCAATGACAATTCCTTTAACATGTTTCTTAATTTTTATTACATGCAACCATAGTTTAATGAAGATTGATATCATTTAGATTTAATGTGTATATTTTATTTTACTTGTTATAGGTTTCCATTGAATTATGGTAATTTAATTTTAACCCTTGTTTTCTACGTATTCAGTAAATTGCGCTTGGCCCACTATGGTTGTGAGCCCTTCAAATAACTTAAATTATATTATATAATATTACATATTATATTATATATTATATTATATTATTAAGTTATATTATATTATATTATATTATATCAGAAGTTACTGTAATAACATTATAGCATTATGTCCATCTAGAGAAACTACATTTTCCAATGGTGAAATAATAATTAATTACACAAATCGGTTAATTTAGCTTCCGATATTACTTCATACGAACACAGAAACATTCTCTGTAGGCTATCTTTCATAGCTTTCGATTGTTGCTGTCCAAGGCCCCTTATAGACGAAGTCATTTGATTTTTAATTCATTACACGGCCTTAGATGGCAGTTATTTTAATTTTAAAACTCATTTTTCTCATTAAATATCAGTCCTATAAAAATTTTTCAAGGAATAAAACTTGTCGCAAATTATTTTTAAAGAAACTTTTGTTATGTAGCATTGTTCACAAAAATCAATAATAAGCGAGATATTTCGATTTATTTAATTCCGGCCCCCTAATAACCCCCCTTTTAAATAATGTATTTTGAATGCCATATAGCCTAAAATCTAAGTTACAACGAACTTAATTTATATTCCAATTTTCATCGAAATCCGTTCAGCCATTATCGCGTGAAAAGGTAACAGACATACAGACAGACAGACAGACAGACATACAAACAAAAATTTCAAAAAAGCGATTTTCGGTTTCAGGGTGGTTAATTATATATGTTAGGACCAATTATTTTTGGAAAATCGAAAATTACCAGAAAAATTTCGGCTACAGATTTATTATTAGTATAGAAAAGGTAACAAACATACAGACAGGCAGACAGGCAGACAGGCAGACAGGCAGACAGGCAGACAGGCAGACAGGCAGACAGGCAGACAGGCAGACAGGCAGACAGGCAGACAGGCAGACAGGCAGACAGGCAGACAGGCAGACAGGCAGACAGGCAGACAGGCAGACAGACAGACAGACAGACAGACAGACAGACAGACAGACAGACAGACAGACAGACAAAAATTTCAAAAAAGCGATTTTCGGTTTCAGGGTGGTTAATTATATATGTTAGGACCAATTATTTTTGGAAAATCGAAAATTACCAGAAAAATTTCGGCTACAGATTTATTATTAGTATAGATTTCTCTGAACTTACTAAGAAAATAGTTATTAGTGCATTTCGATGTATTTTTAGAGTATAATATTTTCCATTATAGAATTTTCTTGTGAAACATGTAGGGAATACAGTAGCCTACATACAAATAATTTATTCACCATGTTAAATCCTTAATTCTAGAAAACTTCATTGTTCTTCCAGTATATACGTGTGCTTTTCTGGATATAGATGATAGGCCATTGCCATAAGAAACGTAGGTATAAAAGCAATACAGAATAATTTAATCAGGGCACTACTCGTATGTTTAGAAATTAGCAGGCTTTGACAATTTATAAAACGAGAACATCAGGGTTTATCTTGCTTGGCAATCATAAATGATGTTCTCTTGTTTTACACATTTTCAAAGCTTGCTAATTTCTGGACAATTCCTATTGAGTAAGTTATTTCTTGGTTGTTTTTTTACGCTACATAGATTTCTTACAGTAGTGTTACTTTCTTGCGTCTTATACCCATAAAAACACACATATATACACGTAGGCTATATCAAATTGGCCGTTCCCATGTTATGTAATGGCAACATGAAATGAGAACCATCACAGTCTCCATCGTCGAAAATATATTTTTTGTAACGACCGCTAGATGGAAGTACAGTTGCTCCACGCAAATCAATAAGGGTTATAACTTGACTTCTTTTGCAGTGGCTAGATGGCAGCATAGTGAAATTAATGAAAGTGGTTGTCTTGAGTGTGCATTAGGTTGATTAATCTGTTATGTGTGATCGGGGGTTATATATAGCCTACATCTAAAGACGTTATACATATATAGTTTACATATACCTACAGGGTGGACCGTAAGTAAGCCATTAATTTCAAGGAATTATTCTTTGAGATATTTCAAACAAAAGAAATTAATACAATTCTGCTCATTTTTGCTTCCTTTTCGAGATAAAAATGGTATCATATGAAACATTTGATAGCGTGTTCTGCAAAATCCATTGATTTAATTCCCATTTATGAGAGCCTTGTATTATGGTAAAATGATTGAAAAAATGTTAGTTTTGTCCTTCAAACGTGCGGAAATTTGATCCGAACAAATGTAACATTTTGAAATTACTTTTCAGAATGAAAAGTTACATTAATTCGGAACAAATTTCTGCACATTTAAAGGACAAAACTAGAATTCTTTCAATAATTCATTATCATAATACACTGTTCTCTTAAATTAACCTATCGTATTGGGAATTAAATCAATGGCTTTCCAAAATACGCTAAGAAATGAAGAGTTCGCGGGAAAAGCGATGAATGTCACATTTCTGTTAAGGATTAGATAATGATCTAATTGAGTCTATAAATGCAAGATGTAGTGCTGTTTCTATAGAAAATAAAGGAAAGGATTACTGTATTTGTGGTGATAATTCTCCTTTTTACCATTTTTCATACGAACAACATTAAATTTCGTAGCGATCCATTGAATTAGATAATGACATCAACCTTAAGAAAACTGTGACATTCATAGTTTTTTCCCCGCGAACTCTTCAAATGTTTAATATAAAACCATTTTTATCTCGAAAAGAAAACAATAATGAGCAAAATTTTATTAAACTTTTTTGTTTGAAATATCTAAAAAAAAAAACCCTCTGAAGTTAATGACATTACTTACGGTTTACATTGTATTTATATACAGGAACATCATTTTATTTTTACTAACATTTTTAATATTAAACCTGGCTAAACCTTTCTATTAACGATTGAAACAGGAAACACCGTTTGCTACCCGTTCCACGACGGACTTCGATGATACTGGCGTAAAAAACAAATCACTTTACTAGGTATAGGAGGGAAGAAAAGTAGTTCATCCATTTATGTAACCTAGGAAATATCGCAATTTTGAGTTTGATAATTTTCATTAGGTTTTTGTTTAATCAAAATACAGTACTGTATTAACACTTAGTGTTTTACACACGAATTGAGCTATCCATTCGGACGTATTAATTATGCAGTGTATATTGTACTGTTACAGCACATTAGCGTACTATATAGAGAATTAAGTTAAATTGAAAAATAATTATAATATGGATATTTAAACACATTTTAGAAAATGGTGGCCGTTCATTTCGATACAGGCTTCAGTACTTTTGTCCATATTATCCCACTATAGACTATTGTACCTAATTCCAATTACCAGTTTCGTCCTTCGTACGAGTAACTCATGTTGAAATAATTCTGTACCTACTCTATAAAAGAGTACCTTACGTACTGTAAATTCAATCTTCACTTCTACCCGATCCGAAAAGATAAAATCACTCAGAAATGCTATCTACTGTCCGTTCAAGTGGTTTTGTCGCAGGGTTGTAGAAAGGGGGGGGAAATCACGTGACAGTTAATTACTTAAGGAGGCCCTTTTATTTAAGTTATTTTAAACACTTGAATAATATTACGTAGACGTCCAATTCCTAACGGAAATTAATGTTTTCAGAAAAGAGCTAAGATAGCCCAGCTACTAGACTTTACAAAGGGGCGAACAGAAGC